>NW_027283935.1:0-30059 GCF_046629955.1 Centroberyx affinis | reverse complement strand
GTCCTTGTGCGTATGTGTTAGTGTGTGAGTGCATATATGTCTGAGTGTGTGAGTCGTAAGTGTGTATGGGTGTGTATGTATCATGTGTATGCATGTGCAAGTTTGTGTGTGTGTGTATTGTAGCGGTTGACCACAGAGGCATTATGTCTGTTTTTCTGGTTGACATTATGTGGGTCATGGACCTGCTGTGCCTAAACCTGTGAGGCGTGTGTGTGTGTGTGTGTGTGTGTGTGTGTGTGTGTGTGTGTGTGTTTCCGCACCTTGCAGCCCTCGCAGGTGATGCAGCGGTAGTGGTAGCCTGTGGCTTTGTCCCCACACACCACACATGGCTCATCCTTCTCCAAGTAGCTGGGGATGTACCCTAAGAGAGAGAGAGAGAGAGAGAGAGAGAGAGAGAGAGAGAGAGAGAGAGAGAGAGAGAGAGACAGAGCGTTAGCAAGAATGAGCTTATGTATTTTTTATTACCTGCTACCTTGGTTCTCTCTTTCTCTTCCTTTCTCTCTCTCTCTCAAACGCAAACACATGAATCTCCACATTTTGTCCATAATATATTTGCTTTCCCGCTAAAGACATAAGTGACATAGACGTAGACATAGACCATGGACATTCTCAAACAGAAGATTAAAACTGAGATATCTCAGTGCCAGCGCACACAGTCAGAATGTTCACACACAAACACACACACAGCAGTAAATAAATAAACAAATGAAATCAATCCTGTGATCTGCTTTCTGTCCGGAGGGTCTAATCACATGGGAGTCAGAATGGCTTGTTCTCAAAGGCCCCAACTGTGTGGATTAACTCTACTAAAGTCTGACATGCATCCTGTATGTCCTGCGCTTGTAATGTTGTCCTCAACCCCATGCGGTCTCTCCTCATACCAGTACTTTTAACACAGGGATTGCTGTATTGTTATATTCATAGTGAAACTGCGGCAATATTTCAAAGGTAATGCCTGTTGATAATGTGATCCACTGGGACTGTGATCGATTTCTGTTTTTGTGGTTTTGCCAAAACAGGTCAAACGTCACGCTCCTGAAGCTGCTTGAATTAAAGTGAAATGAAATTAATCGATTTGAGAGACAAACACAGTTCATTTGGAGTGAGTGCTAAAGCGATAGAGCGTGAAAGATGAGGGTAAAGGAATATGTAGTTGATGGTATTACACCGCATCATCTTTCCTCTCCTTATGACCAACACCGAATCTGTAGACATTTTATTTTATTTATTTTTTCACTTCTTGTGGTTCTAGTGGCTTCTTGGCTGACAATCTGTGGAAAATAAATTGTGTTCTTTTGTCCCTACATTGCACGACCGACATTTACTGATGTAAAAACATGATTCTGTGCATCTGAGAGTAAATGTATCAGGATTTCACAGCCGCCGAGGCACGTTCATCACTTGGAGGAGAGTGGCTGACAGAAAAAGGGATGAAAGAGGATAAAAGAAGGCAAAAATAATGCCACTTTGCTCTCGCTATACTGAGTTTTTTTTTTAAAGGGCTTCAATCAGATCACTTTGCTAAGAGAGCCTCTTTAAACACAAAAAGACTCCTTCACTGCTGAAGAACTCTTCCTCTCCCTATCTCAGTTCAATTTAATTCAGCTCAGTTCAATTCAATTTCATTCGCTTTACAGGCATAAATGTTACATGAATTACAGTGCCAGCACATCTACATATGATGGGATTTTTTTTTCTCTCTCTGGTCTGTTTCCTCTCTCTGTCAAGTCTTCCGTTCTTTTTAACTCAGGAATAGGACAGTTTGTTCTTTCCATACAGCCTGGAAGAGCAGTGAGACTGAGGGAACGAGTACAGAGACACAGGAAATAGCAGATTGCCAGCCATTTAATATGATATATAGCTGTGAAACTGAGAGAGGGGGAGGAGATGGTACGCTGCATGTCACACAAAAATACACAAACACGCATGCAAACACACCCATGTCTGAACACACATTCACACAGAGCCACTGGCAGATCTTTGCACTCTGTACAGCACAGCATCAGCTTCTTTGTCTCAGTCTGCCGACATATATGTGTGTGTGTGTGTGTGTGTGTGTGTGTGTATGCTGTGTGCCAAGGCCCCGCAAGAGTTGTGCCCGGCAGTGTCAGTCGGGCTCTGCCCTTTGGCTCAGCGACAGATGGAGGAGGAGAAGGAGGAGGAGGAGGCTGGACAAGAAAGTGGAGGAGGAGAAGAAGGAGACAAGAGAGAGGAGAAGAAGGGAGAGAGGAGATGGAGGGCAAGGACGAAGTTGACAAGAAAGAAGAGGGGGAGGCTGAGGAGGAGGAAGCGAACAATGAGCTCCAGAGAGGATGATGAGGAGAGGATGAGAAGAGGCTGAGGAGGAGAGAAGGAAGGAGGAGAGCGAGGGGCGCAAAGAGTAGGAAGAATGAGAGAGGGAAAGAGAGGGAGGGGGAGAATAAGAGAAGGTGGGGGAGGAGGAGGAGAAGGGGCAGTAAGAGGAAGGAGGAGGAGGAGGAGGAGGAGGGGGCAAAGGAAAGATGACAACAACAACGAAGGAGGATCATATCGGAAAGACGTCAGCTCCAGTGGGCTGGCAGGGCCGGCAGTAGCAGCCGGATCCCATGCCAGTCTGCTGAGGCTGTGTTTGGAAGCCGAGCCCAAAATCAATACTACTGCAGCTCTCTACTCTGGCTACTGCCGCTCCCATGACAGGCCCTGCAATAGCTCTACTAAGCTACCAGGCCGGGGAAGGGAAGCAGCTTTTCCTTGTGTGTCTGTGTGAAGATAAATATTTTGTCTTCGCAAGGTTCAAAACAGAACATTTCTCACTTGATCAGGCCGTGTGCATCAAGTCAATATTGTGTGAGCTATGGATTGGGTCCCAAAATGTGTCACGGGGTTGTTTCTCCTGGGTTCTTACATGACACATGTGCTGGTGTGTCTTCAGTGGACTGAATCCCAGGGTGAGCCTACATTGAATTCTGTAAAATTCTGCAAACTTTTAGAGCGTTAGGGAACAAAACCCAAACTATACACAGAGAGCGGGCTTTAAACAACAGCTGTGAGACACAAACTCTAGTCTAGTAGTGTGCCCACTACTGTTGTGTTTATCGCCCCTCCCCTGACCGGCACAGAAATAGATCTGCCAACATTAACTACCAGATTATGTTACACTGTCTATGTCAGTTTGGATTCATTCACCTTCAAGTCAATAGCATCAAGCAATAGATATGCTTCAAAAGTCAAGAACTGGCTATCTTTTGCCATAAAAAGGTTCTAATCTATGAACATATGCCAGAAAATGAACTTTCAGCCATTACATGAATTGCACTTTCAATTCACATTTTGGATTGTGTCTGGTCTATGCGGCCTTATTTCATTAGGTTAAAAACATTGACCGTGCAGAATGCATTATATTTTTTACATTAGGCAAGAGTTTGCATGCCTCTTCACTAAATTAGGATTCTTTAGAGTGAGTGTCTGTGCTCCGCAGGTCACAACACTGACCAATATCAATGCGTGAGAGACACTGGAAAAATTGCATTAATACACTGAGAGTAGTCTTGGGTAATTTATCCTGAATCAGCACAGAGGAGTGCCAGTGTGCCCCGGGGTGCTGGATTGATTTTTTATCTGTTATTTTACCAGAGTCTGCACAAAATTACTGCAGACTTAACAGCAGCAGACTTTATTTCTAGTAACAAAAGTCATGCTCTGTTCAAGGAGGACAAGTTACGCAACTGTAATACAAGACTTATCCTTTGTTTCCACTTCCAGCATTCAGTTGAAATCAGTCTGGGATGCAAAATGGCACAAGTGTGCATCAGAGTAGTAGCCATTAGCTGTTCTCAAAGGCTCTGGAAGCAGACAAAGTAGCCCCATCTGCAAAATCAAGTCTGGTTGAGGGTCTACTCTCCCATGGGCAACTGCTGACATCATTATGGTTGATGTAATTCCACCTCAGACAACCATGCCACTGACTACCCCTCAGACAGACATATTGTCATACTTTCCCAATTCAAATGGAGCATGGCAGGTAGCATATGGTACAAAGGCTGGCAGGCAGGCGGGCAGGCAGACACAGAGCCTGGGGGACTTCTGGGGCTTCCTGATTGGTCAGTCTGAGAACTGGCCTTATGACAAATGCATACGAACGCATATGTTTTGTAGCTACTCAGCAGATGCCATACCAACCATGCTGTAGACTCTTCTGATCCTCCCACCCTCTCACTCTCTCCATCTCTCCCTCCCTCTCTCTCTCTCTTTATTCACTTCTTTCAACTCAAGGGATATGGAGCTGTCAGTCAGACAGAGTGCTGCGTCGGACAAGAAAGCAAGCAAAGCAGAAGCCTTTCGTTTATCGATGACAGACGCACAAGTTGTTTTACTTTTTCTCTTTTCAGGTGACAAATAGAAAGTATAATGTAAACAACGCAGCAGTAAGTCATGTCCCGCTGGCTTCTGCGACGCACGCACAGATGCTTGCATTCACTGCTGTTAGGAGTGACAGCTACAGTGTTCTCTTTCCAAAAGATTTGACATGTATCAGGCCTAGCTAAATGAAACGCCGGGAAATAATTTTTCAACACGAATGGTGGACTGCGTTTGGAGAGCATTTATTTTCCAAGGGAGAGGCTTGTTTCTGGAGAGACGTTGATCTATTAAACAATTCGCCCAGCTACTGCAGGCAAGATTGGGAAAGTTTTGTGCCCAGCAGCCACTTCAGAGATGTGCTTCTGAGAGTCTGTCTGCATCAAACCACCATGCATCAGGCAGGTACTCACCAGTCATACTCTTCACCGAACATTGGCTGTTCTTCCTCTTCCTCTTCGGGCCATCGAGCCACCTGAGAGAAAGAGAGAGAGAGAGAGAGAGAGAGAGAGAGAGAGAGAGAGAGAGCATAAGTATACAACACATAGGAAATTACAACATAAGTAAATGACAGACCAAATGTAAGCTGTGAATATTGCCACAGATGGTGAGCATCACAATATCAAGACAATTAAAATAGTGATTCAAGATACTTTTCTGTGTTTGTCTAAACTTTCTAGCACTCCTTGTATCATCCTACAAACCAACCATCTGGTACTCAAATCAGGTTGAAACAAATGCAAATAATATGATTTAATCCAGATATGGTAGGTCATCATTGCTAGGGAGTATAGTGCATATCTCTGCACACAAAAAGCAAACACACACCACCCACTTGACCAAGCTTTAAGTGTTTCAAGAGCATGGCTTGCCTGCCACTTCAATTTCTAACAGAGGGGGGTGGAGCCATGTGGAACAACAAAGAAAAGGTTAGGTCTGATTCAAGTGCAGTGCACAAGAGCTGGGTATGAAGCGCAGGCACACAAACCATAGTAAAAATTACATTCTCTTTTTGCATCAGCATGACTGAGGCACAGTTGAAGTGATTTTCCATAGGGCTGCGTACACATGCATGTACTGTACACACACACACACACACACACACACACACACAAACACACACACAGAAGGGTGTTGGCCCTTGGCAACATACTACTATCTCTGTCCAATTTAAGATTAATTGAAAGCATGTACACACGGGCGCAGTCATACACCCACTCACACACCCGCAACCACGCTGACACATATCTGAAAGGCATGTAGAGCACAGACAGGAGCTCTTAGCTGACCGCCTGCTCCATAGGGAATTGTGAAAGCACAGAGATGGAGAGCGAGACGGAGACAGAGACTGAGAGAAGAAAGTGGAGGGGAAAAAAAACAGCTTCTCTTCTGTGAAAAAAAAGAGACAGAGACAGAGAGAAGGTGAGAGAGAGAGAGAGCGAGCGCTCCCTATTAGTGCTGTACAGTGGGATCTGTGCAGACTCCCCAGAGGGCTGATCTCTGCTCTCAGACACTCCTGATAGCCCCCAGCTTTCCTCCCGGCCCAAGGCTCTTAAATACAAGCTCCAGGAGAGGGAGCAGGACTCCATTATAGCGCCATCAATAAAACATGGCCACACTCAGTTAAGATGTAATATACAGGGATACAGGTTGCATGTGCTCAGTAATCAAGTTACAGTATGTTCTTTGCGTGGGATTTAAGCTATAACAGGCAAAAGCTGGATTTTTTCCTACACTACAGGAAATATCGGGTTACAAAAAATGCTGCAAAACACAAGATTAATTTCTGGAAAAAAACAAACAAAAACAAAACATAGTGTTTTTGCAGTAAGTGGACACAATGACTATGATTACATGCACAAAATGTTCCGTTCATAATCCGGTGACTTCTGTTCAGGCCAACGTGTGTAAACATCATAACCTGGTTAGAATAACGATGGTAAGCTCATGCTCTTATTGTGAAATCCAGTTATGAAGATGCCTGGCTTACTCCGATATTAAACTGGTTACTGTTGCATGTAAAAATCTTATTTCTTTCACTTTTGGTTCTCACCATCTGTGCAAACTCAAACTTGCACAGAGTTATGGGCACATGACGGTGAACAGAATTTGCTACTATTACTATTGGGATCATCATTTCATCCCTTTTTATTAGAAGCAACCTACTGTTACTCCGTCAAAGAGGGAAGGGGGAGCTGGCAGCCACACATTTTCATCTTTTTTTTCTGGTGGACCATCTGTGGGCGGGACACCACAGGTGGACAGGAATATTCTGTTAATTGGTTTATTCATGGCAACAGAGAAACTCATTCACTGGGAATCAAAGGTACATGTAAACAGCTTAACCTGAATAAGGCCTTAACCAGAGTTTGTCTAATAGCCGGGTTAATCAGTGCATATAAACATAGCCATTGTTTCAATGTCTCCATGCTATATAATGAAACGATTTTATGCAGTGTGACTGTGACTGAAACATTCGCGCTCTGAACTCTTTTCTCAGTGAACAATGTTTTAAGAGAATGTCACACATTTTCTCTTATCAAAGTTTTTAAATGACCCAAAGGTTTCTCACTTCATTTACAAGCCAGCATGTTTTGATATTTCTCCCCAGCAAACAATTTTTGCTCCTGGGAAATTGCCTGTTCAATTTGGCAGTTACAGTAATTAAGCCTAAATGCCATCTGCAACTGCCTTTCACATTCTACCTTGGCTTAAATTACAACACCAGCGTGTTCTCAATTATGGTTGCCTTTGCCCTTTTCAGAATGCATCAGTAGGCTTAATAGGGCATTAGGTTAAGCTTTTAAATATCCTATTGAGTTAAGGCTTGGTTTATCTTGATTGTTGCTACAGTAGCATTTTATTAGAGATGCTAAATGAGACTCGTGTGATTTGAACTATGGCCCAACCCAGGGATATAATGTCCCATGCCATGCTAGAAGGTGGGAGGAGGCGGGAGGAGAAGATCTGAGATTAAACCACTGACACTTGAAACATACATGATTGATCTCACTGAGATCCACACTGAAATAATTCACGTTGTTCTCAAATTGGACAGATTAGTGTGAGTCAATACACATGAACCACATTCACATTCTTTCCAAAAGCTGTAAGAGAGCCAGGATGCTCACCTGTGATGTCATCAAGCAACACCTCCTGGGTGGGGAACCCAATACCACTTGACCCCAAAGACTGCACTGTGTGTGTTTCACAGTGTAATAGGTTGTAGAAAGTTATATATTCCGGGGGGGTGACATACTCTTTGAACATGACCAAGTTTTGTTTGTTCTCTTTATGGACAACAACAAAGTGTTAATAGGCTGAGAGAAACAGAATGGAAGCTGTCAGAGTGAATGACAAGGTGGGGTTGTCACTGCCATCCAAAGGTAAATGTCTCTCCCTCCGCCGACTGACTTCCTCATCAAAAGCCATCACATACGGTTGCTGGCGGCGACAGCCATCAAATTGTCAGCTAAGTGACAGTTCAGTCCTCCCATGTGGATGGAAACATGGGCGAACGGGATAAAAACACATACTCTTTCTCCCGCTCTCTCTCTCTCTCTCTCGCTCCTACTGAGACTGCTCTTTCTCTTCCTCTCTGTCCTGTGATCTCACCTCCCATCCTCACGTCGCCCTCCGACCGTTCCAGCTCCCTCCTACCCTAAGATAACACGACGGAGAGTTTTGTTTTCCTCACTGGATTTTTGTTTTCCTCACCGGAGTGTTTAGTTCTCTTCTTCAAAGCACACATTTGATGGCAAGGCAGCAAGAGTGCTGGCATAGCGATGAAAAAATTGATGATGTGAGTCACCAGTCCTCTGACTAGGCTCCCCTCTAACCCTCTTCTAAGACCTGATCAATCCAAAAATAGCACTAATGAAAATATTAGCACCCTCGAAGCCAAAAAGAGCTTAGTACCCTTGGCGGAACTCTCACAAGTGGTTATCCTCGCTCTGTGAGCGAGAGAGAGAGAGAGAGAGAGAGAGAGAGAGAGAGAGAGAGAGAAACAGAAGAAAGAGGAGACCCTGTTTTCTTCTTCTACGACACAACAGCATTATTTCACGCTCAGCTGGAGAAGTTACAAGACCTGAGCATTAGCAGGGGCAAGTGTCCTTGAAAGAAACAAATACTAAAAAAAACCCAAAAAACATAAACATAACAAAACAACCACAGAAAAACATGCAGGTAAGTTACAGTTAGCACAGGCTCCCATGCCTGGTTACATTTGCTGTGGGAGTTTGTGCACGTACCGTAAAGAACGATCCAGTTCTTGTCTAACATGATGCTTTGAAGCGGCGGCCTATCTAATGAAAAAAACACCGCTCCATTTGATTCGGGTGTTTATGTAAGAACGCTGGCAGCCTGGCAGGATTTTAAATTATGCCACACAGCCAGGGAATGCGCGTCCACTTAGCGCAAATACAAGTGTGCTTGTTCATGGAAGAAAACATCATGCATAATTGAATATATTTTTGATAGGATGTAAATTTTTGCAGGTTGAGGCACGTCGCGGTGAGCTGCACAGGCATGCCACAGAGCGCTTTTCAATTTTCAGTTCTTCAGATCGTGACAGGAGATGTATTGCAACACACCTCTGAATATGTGCATGAGCAAGACAGACCCACCGCAAATGATAGGCTACTGTACGCAGCCCACCAGCACACATAAGCAATGTTATAGTAAACAAAAGTTGACAAACCAACCAACCAAAAAAGCAACAATTCTATGCCTATGACACAGTAGGTGTGTAGAATATGCATACAAATAACAACAAAAACAGTGGCAGTGGAAAAGGTGACATGTAAAAGACTGACAATGCTGACCTGATGACGCAGTGGGAGTGTAAAATATGCATGGTAGATGAGCAGTGCTAGTTGCAGTTGTAGTAGCTGACTGTTTGGCTGCTAACCAGCACTCACACATGCACTCAGCCTGTCTATCTCTGTCTCTGAGTCTACTACACGCTGATGCCTCTACCAGTTGCTCTATGTTTAGCTCTCTGGCTTGGGACCCACTCACATACACACCCTCTTTTACTCTCTCTCGCTCTCTCACACTCTCTCTTTCTCTCCCTCCAATCTGCGGGGCTTTCTCGCTCCACTGCTAGTCCCACCCCATCTCTCCTGATTGGACCACAGCCAGCCTCTCTACCTGTGATTTTGACAGTGGCTTCGGAGTACGACTAACAGTGTGGTTGACATAGCGACTAACAGGTAATTGCCAGGCTGCCAGGTTACAGAGCACTCATATGAGACTCAGCTATTTTTAACACAGCATACAGTTAAATATGGCCAAAGCTACATGACTGCAAATACTAGCAAGGAGCATAGCTTTGGGTGGACTGCTGGCAGTGGGGCGACCATAGCAAGGCAAAACAGCAGCGAAAGAGAACAAAATGTCCTCAGATAATTCTTCTCAAATTAACACCTTTAAGCCAAAAATAAAAACAAACTGACATGCGCCTGCTTTGAAGCACATACTTCTTGGGCAGAAGCAACAATACAAACATGCTCAAAATAGTCCAGGGAATAATATCCATAACAGCCATTGAGAGAGGCCCCCCCGTCCTATGTTTAGAGCACCACAGTAGCCTATTGTTCACCATGCATACTACAGGCCTACAGCTGGGGCCGTCCCATCCCATACATCCCCAGTGCTAATGGACACTTTGTTCCCTCGTATGTCCCGCTATTGTCTAAATTACAGGCTAAGCTAGGAGGGGATAGCATGCCACTGGATGAAAGCTAGCCAACTCCCTCTATCCAAATACACTGGAGGGCACAGTAACCCACATATAACTAATAATAAACACAGGGCTAAATCCTCAAACAAATATGTAGAGTACGCTCTGTGACTATGGAATTCAAAAACCTATAAGAAAGGCTAATGGCCTGCATATAGCCTCTAAGTCCTCTTAAGTGTGCTTGACAAACATGAAACTTAAAAACCATTGTGAGTACAGACTAAGCTGCTAGGCGTGATTGTTGGTGTAATAAAGCATCGCTGTGTAAATGAACTAGCAAATTTCAGAGGCAGGCGCATCTGTATCTGCAGCAGCATATTTGCATAATGTGATTTCAAGGGGTTGCATTTACTCAGGAGTTTATCAGTGAACAATACCAGTCAAATCACAACCAAAACAGGGATCATGTTGCACTAATGAACTCTCTATTAGTTCCAGCTTGTACTTGGTATGATGGCATTTTGCGTTCTTCAATTTGACTCCCAGCAGCTTCGGTGGTTTTATATGGCGGAGCTATTTTAATCGGCATATAAAAATGCAGTGGACCGGTGAGCCATGCAGCCATGACATCATAAATATTATCTATGAGAAGAAGTGAAGAGTTAATTTTTCAAACTCTCATTACCTGACATTTCACCATTCATTCATTCATTCATTTAACTTTACTTACTATCTTTTAATAAGTACCATCTTTTGTTTTAGTTTTGTGCTGAATAGGTGTCACTTTAGATATTCATTTTAGAACGAAAGTTGTATTTTGTGTCAGGATTCAAATCAGGATTTCAATCAAACTCCGAAGGCGTTCATAGGTTGGGATGAAAAAAAAAATGTGGGGAAAATTATGCTTCTGATGTGCAAAAAAAGTAAAAAAAAATCCAGGTCTAGGCAGAGTTGTCTGTGTTTGACAATGATCACAGACCCACTGGGACACAAAACTATATGTACATACATGCATACATACTGGGATAAAAGATGAAATATGGAACAAAGAATTGAAGCTTGCCTCCAGTGACAATATCAGGCCTTTCAAATCCCCAAGCTCCTCAGTGACAATCACAGTCAAAATCAGGTTCAGGAGTAGAAAAACAGTAGCTGCTAAGTTGAACTGATATACTGTATAATGTGACAACATGTCTGGGTGCATGTAACTATTTTGTTCCCTTTAATATGTGATGTCATGTTTGAGGGTCTTTATTGACAGTTGGTAAGTAGAATTTTACCATTGATATTTCATGGTGTTTCATTCCTAAACATAAAACATTGTTTACAATTATGGTGTAAAAGGAGTCACATGTCACAACTTAAGTCTGCTATCATCCAACAGCTCAACTTATGTGCAAATTCTCGGGTCATTGAGGTGTACCTTCCTGGGAAGTTTACCAGTTTATCACGGCTGCCCACATGCAGCATCAGCGCAGAGACGCTCAGCTGTGCTTGTTTCAATTGGCAGGAATCAGTTGATACTCCTATTTTACCTTGGAAACCAATAATTTGCTGCAAACTCTTGAAAAATGTCAAAGCTGTTGAGAATGTTGTGAGATCCCTGGCAGTGAACTCTAATTATGCACATCCAGAAGCAATAATTGACTGAGGAAATTGACAGCGCTTCGGTCAATTACATTGATTAGCCCAGGTGTAGGCGCACACACACACACACACACACACACACACACACACACACATACACACACACACACACACACCGCAGCCCTGTGCTCCTCAAGCAGACAAAACCACACAAATCAACCACAAGAGGCCACTCCTTGACATGGAGAGACAGCCAGCACCTGCATCAGCAGCAATCTCTATGATGCTATGATGTACTTGGAAGACAGCAACAAACCATAAAACTGTTCCCACTCTCCTGCACGCTTTTGTTTTAAATTCAAAAACTGCTTTAAGATGAATAGAGCCTTGAACACATTGAAATAAGTAAATGAGTAGACAAGTCTCTCTCTCTCTCTCTCTCTCTCTCTCTCTCTCTCACACACACACACACACATGGATACATCCATATACATATTACAAAAACATATAAAAACATCTTAATCTTTAGATGCCTATGGACCCACTTCCCACTTAGGTTGAAACAGTTATCAAACTACATCCGCAGAGTTTTAAATCCTATGCAATTAACTTGACGTCTTGAAGTCTCCAATGGACAATGGACCAGTGGCTGTAAAAGTCGTAAAATCCATAGCAGGAGAGCATGCAACAACGCCTATAACCCCGCCCCTGACAGGATATCCTGATGTCAAGGGGAAGGAAAAGCAATATGGGTACAAATCTTGTTTACCTCTCTGGAGACTTCAGTTGCACCACAGACATACCATGGTGTGGAAGGAGAGAGAATCTGATTAAAGCGGAGACACAGAGGCTGCTGGAGACATTAAAGGCAGTAAGGAAAAGCACAGGGAGGGCTGACTGGATGTGTCTTAGGAGGGTGAGGCAACAGAAAAGTTTGTTTGAATATATATGTGTTTGAATATATATATTTATATATGTGCCTTGAAAACGGATTACATTTTCTGCCTCCGAGTGTGTGCGGAGATGCAAATGTCCTCTTTTTATCTGCATCTCATGGTAGATTGGTCTCTCTCTCTGTATGTGTGTGCATGTATGTGAGAGTGTTTCTGCTTGTTGCCATTTAAGTTGAGGAATAGCCCATATTTTATCAGAAATGCATGGTAGATTAATCTCGCTCCCTCTCTCCCCGAGTCTGTCTGAGTTGGACGTAGGTTTGTGTGTGTTCCCCCGACACGGATAATACAGAGTGATATTATCACCCGTCTCTATCCCCTTACAGCCGGGCAAACCAGCTTATCTCTGTGTTGAATGTGGAATTCAAATGAGCACAATATACCACTTCTAAAATGTTGAAGGGAGGAAATACGCTGGGGGGCACAGGAGAAACGATGCTGCTTTTTCTTTACCGATTGTGGGATTCACCACCTCCATTTCGCCTTACCGACAATTACATCTGATTTGGTGAGGAATTTAATTATTAAAATCATTTACTGTAATTGAGTTTATGGTTAAAAGCATCGACAGGACTGCTGCCAGAGGGAATCTTAGCAAACCTCTGAACCAGCAATTAACTGGGCACCGTGATCTGCTCCGAAAGCTGCTTGACTGGAAGCTCTCAGCTAAATGCAAAGGATAAAAACAAGCCTTTCTGCAGCACTTTAAGCATGAAAATGATATTCTCCTGCATATAGCAAACCCCCCCACTACTGCATTGCAAGCCTTTGCTGCTGTAAATGCAATACGGTGCAAGCAGCCTTGCATCAGCCGTAGTGATGCGCTGGGAGAAGTGATGCAAGCAGAAATGCCACGAAAAATACTTGTATCCGCTTCTGACTAAATCCAACATGACATACGCTGTACACAACATAACAGTTTATGTAGCATAAAAAAAACAATCAAACCAAAATAAAAATCACAGTGTGCTTATGAAAAAGCTGACACTTGTATTAATACGGTTACTTTCTACAGTGTGCTACGAGCTCAGAAATATGCATCATGTTGCATTTATACAGAAGGCTGACTCAAAGTGTAATACTGATGAACTACTGTAACTCATAAAAGCTTCCAAAAACTGAAGCAACAACAGCTGCAGTAAATTCAAGCTAGATTGTCCGCCATGACATGCTGCATGTGGAACATAACATTTAACATGTCTAGCTTAATGATCAGACAAACAGAATATTGCACACACAATGGATTTATGTAAAAAAGTTGCTGAAGATGGTTGACAGTTTTCCATTCTATAGGTGCAGGGCAGCTCCTCTGTTCTGTTCCCTGTCTGCACATTGGTAACCATAGCGTCACTTCAAAGAACCAGAGCGGTGCTAAACAACAGGCTGAAGGGAAGGGGAGGGATTGAATTAAACTCACTGTCATGCAGAGCAGGCCAATCACATCCAATGTCATTAGCAACCAGTCCAATCAGAGGCTGGAGCGCTTAATTCCTCATGCTTTTAATTATCCCCCAAGTGCAGTGGGACTTAATTTAGCTGGCACTTGGTACAGGTATAGGAACACACATCGAAAGGTCACAAATATATAGACAGATGGCAAGTAACTGTGAATACACACTGGAGAGTGAAAGAGATTAACTCCAACATGCACGTATACACACACACACACAAAGGGTCATATGTCTACCAAGAAATACAGTACTCACAGTCACAGAGGAACACAAGTGAAGCACACAGTCTATACACCCACTCATATACCCATACCCACACCAACTGTCCCTGTCCCCAGCGCCCGAGTTGTTAATCTATTGACAGGTGTCCATGTTAGCTGAGGAATCTATCCAGGCTCCAGTGCCTTGGCTTCCTTTACAGCCCTGGTAATACGGCACATGGAGACACAGTAGAGGGGAATTTGATTCTGCATTCTAGGCAGACAGCTAGCGTCTCCACAGGGCAAATGGATCATAACACACACACACACACACACACACACACACACACACACACACACACACACACACACACACACACACACACACGCAAACCTGAATCTGATTCTTCTTCTTTTTCATGTTATTTTTAAAGCATTTCAGGTGGATAGAATGTGTGCAGTGGAGAGAGACAGGAACAATGAGAGAGTGAGAGAGGATGACAAAGGTGAGGAGTCAGATTCAAACCTATGATGTTGCAAGTACATGGTCTGCGCCTAATGTTGCCTTCAAGTGCTCCTCCTATCCTGCTACTTCAGAGTTTCAAAGTCATAAGTACAGCTTGTTGTACATTCAAGTGCTTTTTGTCAGAAAAAAATAACAAAATAAAATTGGTAACAAAAGATTTTTATTTTGGTGGCTGTTGTTTGATTTTAGAGTTCAAGCGACACAGTGCTACTTTGTGCAGAATGGGCATCAGGCATAAAATTAATGTTTTAATTACATTATAAACCGAAAGCTGTTGTATATTTATTACATCATTTGTAGCAATATAAATAAACTCTAGGCTAAATACTACTTGCATTTATTGTCTCTTCAGTATCAAGAGGAGCACTTAAAGTATCACAAGGTTAAACAAAGTGAAAATACACAGTGCAGTATTAATTATTTACGCAAAATGCCAACAATATCATATAACAATAATGAACTACATTGCTTTTACCATCAATTGTTGACACAGCTTCCATACTCGCCACCATTTTAACTCAAACTCAAATTAATGAACTGTCCTTGCATATTGGGCCTGTGAGGGCCTCTCAAGGCCAAAGCAGATTGACTGATAACCCTGCCATTTACCCAGAAGCCTCTCTGCTCCTCCATAGGGAGGCCCCTTCCTTCTGTGGCGGCACTGTGAGAGAGGTTCCATTTCACTAATGTTATGTTTTCATTAATGAGAAGGGGCTTAAACAGCACCTTGTTTGTGTGTGTTTGGGCCTGACCGACTGGCTCCACTTCTCAACAGACGGTAAAAAACATACAAAGAATGGTGAGGACTATGGGGGGCAGGGTTCAGTGGGAATGAACTAGAGGCCTACTTGTCTGGGTTCTCTGAAAACAGTCCAGAGAAAGGAAGAGAATGAGGGAGAGAGGGAAAGGGGGGGGGGGGCTACAATCTTTTGCTTGTCTGAAAAAGGTTAAAATGGTACAGAGAGGTAGAAACAGAGCAGCACCATGAGGATATGTGAAATGATTCACTCTCTGGTGTCCTCAGAAGACCTCTTCCAGTCATAACACCATAACAGAGTCATGTGACACAGGCAGAGCGAAAGCCTGCTTCATTTCATGGATGGGAGGTCATAAGTTTACATCAGGGAAGACAAGGAACAGGGGAGTTGAGAAAAGGTTCTCATACGAGGAAGGAGGAGGGGTTTGGTTATACTGCATTAAATAACATTAACCTGGCCAAGGCTCGACAATAAAGAACAATGTTCCTATTTATTATAGCCCAACAAAAGGAAACAAGGCTTTTTAATAAGAAGCAGTGGGGGGTTTACATGTAGAAGCATTAGAACAGACAGAGCAAACACCACATACACCGATAAATAATTAAGCAACAGACATGTTGGGGAAAAGCTAAATTGCAACAAAAGGGACACCAACACCATGCAGAGGAACATGAAACATGTATGTGGTGAGCTGTGAATGTGTAAATATAGTGTGAGTGTGAAGCCTGCATATTGCTGAAATAGAACATGTGTGCTCAGTCAATCTTCCCAGGGTAAATAAAGGTAAAATAAAGGCTGAAGGTGTAAGAATTAATGAAGAAACTCACCGTTTCTCTTCTCCCTCTGATAGGTTAGGGTCCTGCTCCTTGGGCATGTGTTCCATTCACCTTAATTCCATCCAGCGGCCAATCATGCGAGACTGAGGCGGGCCCCACCCTCGGATGCACACTTGTCATTCGCTGGTTGGGGGGGTCAGTCAGTGAGACATGACAGGGTCCCGTCCCGGGGGTCTGGGGGTCTCCGGAGGGAGTCGACCGCCTGTGAGGTTGGCTGGGGCTGGGTGTGGGGCTGCAAGATAGAGATGCTGTTGGAGGTTGAGCTGGGGCTGGAAGGGCTGGGCCTGGGCCTGGGCCTGGGCCTGGGGCTGGGGCTGGGGCTGGGGCTGGGGCTGGGGCTGGGCCTGGGCCTGGGCCTGGGGCTGGGGCTGGAGCGGGATCAGGGTCTTAAGAGGGGGGAGCGTGATCCACTCTGGAAGAGAAGAATGGACACACTCAGTCACTACCATAACAAGGGTCTTTGATGTCCTGTATCTCACAAATTCTTTGCACACTGTATTAACTTGTACTGCATTCATACCAGTATACCTGTCCACACACACTTCATTCTCTCTGGGCTTTTGCAATTCCTATGAAATTGATAAGGCAGCATGCCAGCTGAAGGTGCATCAGACATAATGCTCCCCCTTTGTTGAGGAGAGACAGACAGTTTCATATGCTACACTGAGTGCTAAAATAGGACAAACATCTTTGTGTTTTATAGTTGTAGTTTTTTTCTGCGTTTAAGTTTTATATTCATCTAATATTGGTAGATTTGGGTTTGGATTTGGGATTGGTGGACACTCTAAATGGGTCGGGCAGGCACAAGTCCAAAAAAAGCGCATCCATGCATCGCTGATCTGATCAGTGAGTTCCTCTGCTCATGCCAAACTAAATTGAAGACATGCAGTTGGGTCTTAAGAGTATCAGTGGCAGTATGGGAGCTTCCCTAAATGCTCCACCACATGTTGTGTCTACACTGTGTTACTATACTGTCAGCTCCTCTAAGCCTCCCATGTGAGCGATTCTCACATGGCGTCTAACATGACCCCTGGTCACACGACAAAGGGTCTTTTCCTCAAGCACACAGCAGCAGAGGGATTCGTATGCTTTGCACACCGAGTCAAGACTGGATGTATTGGCCCGCGGGTCAGAGGCACATCTCCCTCACCTTCAACTCTTGCTGCTACAACTGGATAGCTCCTGGAATCTGCTTACGGAATGTCACCTCTTACGCAGGGTTAAGTAGCTTTGAGACGTGCTGCTGACTCTGTGTGAAAGAGTATGTGTGTATGTGTGTTTGTGTGTGTGTGTGTGTGTGTATGTGTCTAAGCAGTCAGAAGGTCTTGATCCATTAGCCCATGCCTCAGCCCTCTCTTGTCCACACAGGGCTTTATTCCTTCCTCCGCTAATCCCTGGTTCAATGCCTTTCTAATCCTGAACAGTGGGATTCAGAGCATGAGAATGTTCTTAGACATGACTGATATTATTATTGCTTTTGCTGCTAATAGACAGATTATAGGACATATTCAAACAACCTCCTTTTGCCTTTGAAGGAGCTTTTCACCCATTATACCATCTAAATGCTATTTTGGACTCACAAAATACAAGGCAACTGATTCACGCACAGAGATTTTCAGTCTCCTCCTGGTGGCATCCCCCAGAGAAAAAATAAAAAATCTTCCATAATATATCATCAGGTTTGTGTTTTAGTGAAGGGTTCCTTGGACTCACAGCTCAATCAACGCAGGCTTCTGCGTATCAGAAAAGCCTGATACAGGTGACAGGTGTAGGTATGTTCTCCGTGCTGCTCTGCCTATGTAGGCTATGCTATATTTTGTCAAGAAAGCAAATATATGATGCATCAAACACCTATAAATCGCAAGTTGGAAGTCTTGATAAAAGTGTAGTAATATGTAAAACGTATTGAGCAGCAGTGAAATATCCAGGTGGCAGTACTAATCTGTCGACCCATTCCAAGAGACGGCATGGGCTCGCTGTGGGAGAGAGAGTCCCTGCTTCCCCTCCTCACCTGCAGCCAGCGGTAGCGCCAGCAACGGAAAAGGTATCAAAATGTTCTTCCATGCATTACTCGCTAACAGCTCTGCACGGTCAAAATCAATTACTGAAGCCATTGCATAAATAAACAGCAGCATGGCATTATTAATAAACAATGGCCTGTTTCAAAGGATTACTTTGAGTTGACTCAAAATGTTATCAAGGTCATTAAAATGTGACAGAGACCATTTTAATGTATGTCTTTCTCTCTTACATATAACTGGATTGATTCATGCCTAAAGATGCAGTAGAAGTAAACTGGAACTGTTTACACAGTTGCACTGCATCGTATCGCACAGTATTGTATTGCACTGCGAAGGTCTGAATCGAATCGTATTGAATCGTTGGCTGTTTGAAATGTATCTTAGGTGCATCGAATCCCTGATTCCGTGTTGAGATGCGTATCGAATCGGTCTCAGAAGGAGAGATACACACCCCTACATAACAGAATTTGAGGAATGATAAACAGTAATTACAAAGCATAATTATTTATTCACTTGTCAGCAATGATTTAAATGCAATGGCTATACTAAACCAATAAAAACACACCTCCTTTTATGGTCCTTAATCTGCTGAACTTGTGAAAGAGTGATGCCACATTCCATATAATGCATAATTATGTAGACATGTCAAGACATGCAGACCGAGGCTCAGGTGTGAGGTTTATGAAGTGCTGCTGCCTTTATTATGTTAACAAGCATTTAATAGCTGCATTAACGGAAGCACCTATCTATTTATGGCCCATCACTGGCTCCGGTCGTGATAAGAAATGTCTCCGCCTGCGTCAGAGGTGCAGTGGACTGACATCTCTCCAGGCATGATGGGAGGTGAAGTTCTGCATTAATGCGGGGCTGTAGTGGAGAGTCAGCTTTCCTAAACCCTTTTTAACCATGTTTTCATTTGTTAGATAGATATTGGAAAAATATTACACTGTGATTTTTTTTTGCTGAATTTTGTGATTGCAATATGATTTAGGAGAAATGTGGACACAGCTTTTTCTATCCATTTCATGTTTCAGCGTTTCTTCACAAATGTTCAATAAAGTGCCTGGGAATGGAGAAAATTAAATGTTTAAGTTTAGCTTGAATAAACTGAAAGGCCAGGGATTCTGGACAGCAAAATAATACCTGGGTATTATTATCCCTCTACGAAAAAAACAAAACAAAACAGCGTGCTCTTGCAGTTTGAAAACTACAGTACTCAATATTATGATTTGAAAACTACAGTACTCAATATTATGATTTGAAAACTGCATTCGTCAATATCAGAATTTAGATTTTTATTTTTTTTTAATTCATTGTGCAGCCCTATAGCTGATGAAGGTTGCCATAGTGCTGTCAGTCAGCAAGTAAGTGAGAGTTGTTTCCTTGTGGTTTATTATGTTTGTACACTGTATTGCATCATGTTGTTTGGTGATTGATTGTTGATTAGTTAGATTTAGGTAGGCTTGTCTTTGCAAAGTCCTTTGAGACATGCTTGTGATGAAGGGCTACATAAATAAACCTGACTTGACTTGACTAAATACTAAATAATCAATATTCTGCAGGCTTTTCAAGGCACTTCCGACTGAAATGATGGAGTATGACCGACTCCTGAAACCTCACTCATACTGTAGCTACTATGTTTTTTTTTTTTTCGGACTGCACAGTTACCAAACTTTATTTACCAGAGCACATTGCTTTCTCAAATACACACACACACACACACACACACACAAACACACAAACTGCTGCCAATGAACCACACGGACACTCCATTCATTGTTTAAAAAAAAAAGGAAAAAAGGAGAGGCAGAGTTGACTGCCATTCTGATACTAGGAGGACAAATTGTGGTGTGATAGTGAATAGGACAGTAATGACATAAGCCCCAGAGGCCTATCGCTAATGGAGTGCCCTTTATCAAAGGCCTTCTCTCTATCACATCGACTGCTGCAAGTGGCACTAGCCTCAGTGCCGTTGTTATTGCATGTAGAACAAACAATTTGTTGTCCGTCACACGAGGATAGAGGGTCAGCAGAGACTAAGGGCCCATTGTTAACAGAAATTGATTCTAAGTATGAGCAAAGAAATAAAGGAATCTCCCATCTCATTCAGTGAAGAGTAAAATATTAGCCATAGACACTTTAACTCTTTTACTCTCTCGTGTTCTCTCCCCTGTCCCACTTTGGCCCCTCTGTATAGCTTGGCATGTATGCCCAAACCTGACATGGCCTGAGCGGTCGTGACAGGCTCAGGTTGGGTTGGACTGAATTTCTCACTTGAAGGAAAACTCCACCCAAAACCACAACACTGTTCAAAAACAACTACTGGCAATTTAAATTGCATTTCTGGGCCCCTGTTGTTGTGTGGAGGTGTATTTTTCTGAACCCCATGGATAACTGTCCAAGTGTAGACAACATGACAATGAAGATTGATAGCAGAAACATTTTCAACTATCTAAAACATCAGTGGTAAACATCAGATTCTGGTGTCAGCCCCTCAAACATCAAACAGCAAGGGTTTCTTTCTAGACGCACAATTTTGTACCGATGTACAGGAATGTACAGAATAATGGAAGAGGCAGAGATATCAATTCCTCAACTGACGGTAGCCTCAATAGACCAGAATGCAATGCAGACACAAGATATGTTGTGTAATCAGTATGGGGTTCGACTCTCTCTCTTTCTCGACTGGAAAAACTCACTCTCTTGCTCTTGCTATTGCTCTCTCCACCTTCCCATACATCCCACAGCTGAACGGAACAATTTCAGGCACGTTCTTTGGGGGTTGTCGAAAGGCATTCTGGGAAATCACTATCTGAAGTAGAAGTAGTTGAGACAGGTTGAGGGAAAGTCGGCACAACAAAAAGATAAATCACAACATTTCATCACCAAATAACTCCTGGAATGCACTGAACATCACACATTGATCTATAGCAGTGTAAACAGTGTATATGAGGGTGGATTATAGGAGTATAGGATTGTGGTTATTCATTATTAGAATAACATAAGCAAATTTGGATATTACCTGGATAAAAAAAACTGTTAGGAGTCAAATTCTACCTCTCCCTCTCTGCAGGGCATATAGGTTTTATCCTTGCTCCATCTCATCAGTGTTCTCAAGTCCATTACTGTGTCCTTGTCTGATGTCTGTTCCTCCCTTGCTCCCACCTATGTAACGATCCCCTATAGCCAAGATCAGGCCATAAAGCTACAGTTTGTCACTAGGGCCTGGGAAGGAGGAGATAGCACACACAGAGGTTGAAGAAAGGGAGTACGAAAGAGAGGAGATAAGGAGGAAAAGTGAGAGCAAAAAGAAAGTGAGATTAGGAAAGTTTGAGATAATGTATACTTTCGAGGGGGGAACATGGCGGCCGAGGTGATGAGAGGTAAAGGGAGAGTTTAGTTTAGGTCACCGTTGGCGTAAGGACAAAAAAAACTCACTTATCAGATAAATAACAGGAAGGGAACAGGGTGTGTCAAATAGCAGATTTAGGGCTTTCAGCTGTTTTCTGAGTGCCTATGCAAATATAGATAAATGTTTGGGAGTGCATGTGTGTGTTATGCATTCATCACATGGCCATGTATGGTGTGTGTGTGTACCAATGAGCTATAAAATGTGAATATTCAGGTCTTTGTGTGTATCACTTTTCTGATTGTATCAGTAGGCATGCCATTATGCAGAAGGTGATACCTTTATTTTATGTCAAGTAGGTGAGGAATAGCTATAGAGGAATGTGTTCTTGGCTGACCTTCCAACAGCAGCTGAGTAACGGCTGTAACAGTATCACTCACTATACTTAAGGGACAACAGCATCGCTCACAAATGCAGACAGTGTGCGCACACACACACACACACACACACACACACACACACACACACACACACACACACACACACACACACACACACACACACACACCATGATGGTTTTATTGTAGCAAAACACCTGAGAACTTGCATGTTGGAATTTACACTCACAGAAAATACTCACGCACCTGTGTCCTGAATTCACAGAGAAGATTTTAAAATACGCTTAAGTATATGCATAAGTTGATATTTGAATGAATGGAATAGAAGCTGCAAACTTGTGATATGACATTTGTAAGTACAGGTACAAGTCTGCTGGTAGAAGACTGAGGGAATAGCTGGTTAAGCAACTTGATAGTTGATATATTATTGAAATTAAGTGCTGCTTGGTGAGTCACATGTATGTGAATCACATGTACTCAAGAAAAAAGCTACAATTAAACAAATGTCATATCACAAGTTTGCAGCTTCTATTCCATTCATTCAAATATCGACTAGCAGGTAAATCTTTTCTGTGAAGTCAAATTTAGGACAAGGGAGTGGGAATATTTTCTGTGAATGTAAAATGCAACATGTAAGTTCTCACATAACGAACTACAATAACATCACACACACACACACACACACACACACACACATGGCTCAGCTTTATGCACCTTGATTCTCTTCCCTTTCAATCAACCCTCCAAATTTTAATTGGGCTTGCAAAAACAGGCATCGCCTCTTGAGCTGAGTTCGCCTTTAATTGCATGTTCTGAAATACAGACTTTGAAATGCATCAAAAGAATAACTAGTGAATGTATGTTAGTGCTCCAAGAAGCTCAAAATCAATTAAACATGGCCCATCTCTCTCTCCTCTGTTCCAGGCCAAAAAGATCGATGTTTCTCTGTTCTTCAGAAAGAGAGAAGAAAAGAGGTGGATGAATTCCTCAGTAAAAAAGTGGGCCAATGGGAGATGTAGTTCCAGAGTGGGAAGAGACAGTTGAGTTCAAGGATGTTTGGGTTGTGATTGATGGGGAAAAATCAGTTGAATCATTAAAGAAACTTTTCTACTCCTTAGAGTTTCGATGCTGATCAGTAGAGTCCCTCAAGGTCATGTGCTTGGCATATTAAAGATTCCACTCAATTCATGTATAGCAACCTCAGCTTTGGTAATGGTAATTTAATGGAGCTAGCCCAGAGGGTTAACTGAGCTTAGACACTTTGATAGTTTGTAAGTGAGCTGTAGTATTGGTTATCATTACTACCGTTAGCAGAGGGAGTATGGGGGGAGAAGGGCAGGCAGCTAATATGAATGAAAGTTTACGAATATTCGGTATCTATCTGTGTGTCTATCTTGAGTGTGTGTTCTTGCATGAGTGTGTGTGCAGGTGTGTTGGTGTGTGCGTCTGCCATTTGGCACGTGAGCCAGTGTCCAAGAGTCCATTTCATCCTGACAGTGCCAACTCCAAAGGTCACAGACTGCAGCAGTCATGCCGCAGAGAAAGAATTATTACCCCCTATAAACACACACACACACAAATGAAGCACACACACAAGCATCAGCATAGCCCATGTACTCTGTCAATCCATTTTCTTATTTTTTCCATTTTCCCACTGCCTGAACATGGAGACAACACCACCTCCCATAACAACTGATTTAGGATCAGCCCATCCTCAGCATACTGGTTAAGCTCCTGAAGACAACCAACCTTTATTCAAATTCACACCATGGCACCAGATTGAGTGCACAGGTGAGTGCTCCCGACTCCCAAGGGTGGCCTCAGCAGTTAGGGGTTAAGTAATGGAACTGAGTAGGGCCCAGTTGTTGATGTGGAGCAGTCTGGGGGGGGTGGGGGGTGTACCCCAGAGTAGCAAGTACTATGTTACATAGGGATCATGTTTCATGTTGCCTGTCTGCTCTCGCTCTCTCACTAGGCTAATTACTGTCTAGGGATTATTAATAGGTGCTAATAGGTCACAGCGTGTAGACTAAATGCTCCATGTGTTTTTTGTGTGTGTGTGTGTGTGTGTGTGTGTGTGTCTGTAACCGTGTGAGTTTGAGTATAAAACTTGCATCTACATACACACACACATGAAATAGTGCAACCTATAGATGCACACTGGTTGGGGTTGGCTTTTTTTTTTGCCGGCCGGGTCTGAAAGGAAAGGAGGACGTCCCGTCGCTCAGAGAGGCGCCTGAGAGTCACAACGCATCACATCAGACCGCTGGCAGCATTGGGTCAACACTCCAAATACACTGACATGTCAAAACAAACAAACTGTGGATGTTTTACATTTTGACAGAAGAATACCCCGGACTGATGCTATGTTGCTTGGAGTATATGAACGGGCATTTGGTACTACCAGACGTTTTTTCCAAAAAATCCCCGACTCAATGTGTGTATCTATACATAAACACACTAAATCCCTCAACCTTTCCTCTCTGAGATGGGAACACAGAGACCAAGTCCAACGCTGAACTCAGAGGATATGCTCTGCTGATTACAGTATGTTCCCTAGTCTGTGTGTATGTGTGTGTGTGTGTGTAGATCTGACAGCGCCAGCCAAGGGCACATAGGACGTACTGTAAAGACTCTGCCAAATTAGTGCATCTAAGACAAAAGAGCGGGGGCTGCATGGCAACATGTTACAATTTCTCTCTCTCTCACCCTGTCTGCCTCTCTTTGTCCCTACCCGTCTCTCTCTCTCGCACTCTCTCTCTCTCTCTGCGCCATCTGTGCCTTTCATCCAATTTTCCTCTCCTCTTTCTCTCCCTTTTCTTCTTTCAATCCTGTTATTGCTCTTTCATTCTTCACTCCTTCTCCGCCGATATTTCTTCTCTCTGCAATATCTCGATCCATCACCACCTCTCTGGCTGTCTTCACCTCTCTCTTTTATCAACACTTTTGACTCTTATCAGCCCTCTCGTCGACTGTGTGTCGCTTTCGAAAATTATGATGATGATGATGAGTGGCTCGTAGGACTGAAGCCCCTGGGAAAGCAGAACCTCTGTGACAGCTCTTTTTCCTTTAGCTCCCCGAATAACGCGCCGCCAAAATTGTGCTGCAACAACATTGCAACAAGGCCCCAGAGGCAGAGAGAGCGGGACAGAGAGAGGCAGAGACAGAGAGGAATAGAGTGAAAGAGAGGGAGAGGGACAGAGAGAGAAAGAGACAGAGAGAAATTGAGTGAAAGAGAGAGAGAGAGGGACAGAGAGAGAAAGAGACAGGGAGAAATAGAGTGAAAGAGAGGGAGCAGGACAGAGAGACTAAGAGACAGAGAGACATTGAGTGAAAGAGAGAGAGGGACAGAGAGGAATAGAGTGAAAGAGAGGGAGCAGGACAGAGAGACTAAGAGACAGAGAGAAATTGAGTGAAAGAGAGAGAGGGACAGAGAGGAATAGAGTGAAAGAGAGGGAGCAGGACAGAGAGAGAGAAAGAGACAGAGAGAAATAGAGTGAAAGAGAGGGAGAGGGACAGAGAGAGAAAGAGACAGAGAGAGAAAGAGACAGAGAGAAATAGAGTGAAAGTGAGGGAGAGATAGAGGTAGACAGAGAGACCGGGAAGATAGAGAAGGGTTGAAACAGGAAAGCAAGGAGAAAAGAGATAGAAGAGGGTCAGTTGGAGAGGTAGAGAAGAGGAGGGTTGGTTCAGATATAGATAGGCAGACTGGAACTGTTTTCAACCTTTATTTATCCTGAGCACACCAGCCTTTCAGCGGAAAACAGCCTCCTTCACACAGTGACACACACTGACACCTGGGAGCTGCCCAGTACAACCACAGGTCTTCTGCTGCCGGCTATTGAGCGGCTGCACTGGGAGAGTTCGAGGTTAGGTGCCTTGCTCAATGGCACGTCAGCGGTCAAAGGGAGCAGGAGGGCAGCGGGACAGCTAGAGCGGACTGGAGGCTGGTACGGGGACCGAGGAGTAGCTGCAGGGCAAAGATTCACTCGGGTCATCTGGGTTCTTGCAGGGTGCGGCTCATACCACCAGGCTCTCCTCATGCCTGTCAGCATTACAAAGTCGCTCATTCTTACTGTTTTATAGTCGGATGACAGCAGACAATATGGAAAAGTCAGCGAGGGTACCATCATGACAGACTAATAAAAACACAACAGACGTTTTGTGTGTTTTGTACCCCACTTGCATGCTTTATTTCTTCTGCTTAGCCTCACCTTCCCCCATACTGTATATCTTTTAGGGTTGCATACAGTTAATCTGCTCAGCTACTGTCATACCAGAGCCTCAAGGTAACTGTGATACAGACTTTCTATACTACTTTTCTATACTTTCTATATTACACCTGAAGGCAGTGTAAATAATGCCTATGGAAAATATTGTATACACAGAAAGTACATAGTTGTCACACTAAACATGAAGTGAACTTTCTCAGCAAGGGTTAAACAAGGTAAGTTAGAAAGCCTATATGTGCTGTGCATGGGCCAGATGACAAGGCACGTGTGCTGGTTGATGGGCAAAGTGAGCTAAGGCCAAAGGTGAAAGTACATCTATAGATAGTGTTTACATATTAACTTTAAATGCAGTAAGTTAAAAAAACGAATAGTCTGCTCTCTCTCCCTCATCCACTCTCTCTGTCTCTCTTTGTCTCTCTCTCTCTCTTTCTCATCTCTCCTCATTCCACCCTCTTTTGGCAAGAACAAGTCACGGTGCTGCCAAGAATGTGACTTCGTTTGGAAAACAAATCCAGCTAGCTTCTTTTTTTCTTTTCTTTTTTTCTTAAGGTGGGTCCGTCAGCGCTGCAGAGCCCCTGGCAATTCCAAAGGCAAAGACAAGGGGGTTTCAGAGGAATCACACTCTCACTGCCTTTTGTTCAGCTCTCACTACTTGATAAAACAAGATGTATTTTTCAACCCCAAGTCAACCCCCCTCCCCTCTCCTCCCCACCCGACTCGCTTAAACAAACACTAAGCTCTTTCTCGTTCACAATCATGCATTTCCCCAGCAGCCCACCTTAACAAAAACACAGTCTGTGAGAAACTGTTGGACGTAGTGTGTGTGTGTGTGTGTGTGTGTGTGTGTGTGTGTGCGTCTGTGTGTGCTTTCCCTGATTGTTTTTCTGGAGATGCCCACTTCCCTACCACTTGTTCATTTCCGTACAGCCACAGGAAATGTCTAATTGTCAGCACAAGACTACACAGGAATGACTTGAGATTGTGTGCTGTCTGAGTTTTGGAGGGCAGAGTCACAGGGTCGAAGGTTACACGTTTCCACAAGGATTAAAAAGGAAGAGTTTCAATATATAGACAGACTGTCCATTTGTTTGTGGTTTGATGGACATCAGTCTCTTTTATGAGATTAAATAGCTACAAAGGTAAAAGAGGAAAAGATAGATAGATAAAAAGATATAGATATAGATAAGAAAAAGCGATATAAGCTATATCCTTACTGGGAACAACTGCAGGATCCAAGTGAGAGATGCACGCACACACACTCACACACACACACACACACACACACACACGCGCGCGCGTGCGCACACACACACACACACAGTCATGTCATTCAGGTGCCCACGTGTTTCGTGTGTGTGTGTGTGTGTGTTTGTTTGTTTGTGTCAGCGTGTGCAGGTGATATAATTAATTGAGGCAGCCATGGAGGGAACTCCATTCTAAATGTGTGTGTGTGTGTGTGTGTGTGTGTGTATGCGTGCATTCAACATTAGAGAGATTGGGCTGGGAATACTAGGATACTAGGCCAGAGGAGAGGTTGCATGTGGTGCGTCTGGGCACAGAGCCTAACCTGCTGTGCATGCGCGTGCACACACACAGGCACACACACACAGGCACACACACACACACACGCACGCAGGCATGTGACAGTGTGTGTAACCTTGTCCAACTGTGCCAGCAATACGGGCAATCACTCTGCTCTGCTGTGTTCCCTCCCTTCATCTCTCGGCTACCTCCACCCACACAGGTGGAGGTAGCCGTTGTCATGCCAACAGCCTGAGGCGACGTTGCCCCGTCCCTGACCAGAGAGATGGAGCGATGGGAAAACCCCAAGGCCACAGCCAGGATACGTTCATCAAAATGCAAAATGATCAACTTACTAGCCATTAGTGTGTGTTTATGCACATGAGCATTCATTATGAATGAGTTAATGATTGTTTGGCCTACATTAAACGGCACACACACACACACACACACACACACACACACACATACACGTGTGTACACATGTATACACACATACGGACACCCATCTTTCACAGTGGTTGTGAAACAGCCCCAATTGTTGCAGGGTGTATGTGTGTTACATTGTGCATTGTTGTCTTGTCCTGTGTGTGTGTGTGTGTGTGTTTTACCGTTTGTGTGTGTATTGCTTCAGTGTGTGTGCATGGCAGTGAGTGTGTATTGCTGCAGTGTGTGTGCTGCTGTGTGTGTGTGTGTGTGTGTGTGTGTGTATTGTCGCAGTAAGTTTGTATTGAGTTTACAAACAGGGCTGGGATCCAGGCACCAGCCGCAGCCCAAATAAAACAAACCAGACTCGCGTCAGCCGTATAAACAAGGGCGCAAATAAAATGATATAAATAAATATGTGCAAATTTATCAAGCAAAATAGCAAAGCCTCGACAAATTGGGATGGGTTTATGTTTGAGGGCGAGCCAGACCAGGCTCCAGGGAGAGAAATGTTGAGAAGCTGCCCACAGCAAGTCTGGTTTCTTTACTGGAGCAAATCGGTGTGTGTTTTTCTGTGTGAAAGTCTGTATTAGCCGGTGATTGCGGATTTTAGCCAGGAAAAGCTATAAAAGTGTGGAAAATTAAGAGCCTCCCGGTCATGCTAAGTTTCAGGAAAAAGTTATTTTCAATAGGCTGCACAGCATATAGTCAATTTCTGCCTTCAAACTCATAATAAGATTCTAATTACACTCAATATTTTTTATATACTGTATATAAGGGCACTGTGGTGTGTGTATATGTGTATGTGTGTTAAACCGTCTGTTTTTTAACAAATAAACTTGAAAAATGCCACTAAATATCAAACATCATAACACACGCAGACAGGCAGATATGCTGCAAATACACATACATGATACCGCATAAATACACATACACACACATCACCTGTAACTTACACACTTAACAGTAAAGCACTTGTAACATACAGTACTTGAATGCAGTTGCAGAAATCTTTAAGACACAGATGTGCAAACCACTCACACACACACACACACACACACACACACACACACACACCATAGCTCCTGTCACCTTTCTCCAGCCCCCCCAAGCTTTTCCATTCATCTCCTCATCTCAGCCACCTCTGTAATGAGCAATAAAAGGCATACTGTACAGAGGACTTGCACACACACGCACACACACACACACACACACACACACACACACACACATATATATGAGCATGTAAGCATACAGACACATGCACATACAGAGGGCACATAGCAAACACACAAACGCACTTACACAAAAAACAACATACACATACACGCACAAATACACTCAACCCACATGCTCCCCTCTTACATGGTCTCCTCCACCTAACCTCCCACCCAGGGGTGTTCTAATGAAACCTGCAAGGCCTGGAGAGGCCTGTGGGGCCCCAGACCCCTAACCGCCTTCTCCGCGCGGCCGGATGCAGCCGACCCTGTGAAAGGGGAGAAGGTGGTAAGGGAGGAGGAGGACCTGGAGGAGGCCTGCGAGGAGGAGCCAACTGGCTGGAAGGTGATTTTCTTGGCAGACGGTCGGGTTGGGGTACCGAGGGCCAGGGGCCCCCTTTCCCACCGGCTCCTCCAGTGCCTGTGTGGTCCTGGATCCGATTAGCACCCGGCCCTGGCCATATACAATAAGCACACACACATACACATACACACACACACACACACACAAACACGAGGCACAGATGCCCACATGTGCATGGTCACACATGCTAACAGATAGTTTG
>NW_027283934.1:0-27053 GCF_046629955.1 Centroberyx affinis | reverse complement strand
ATCACCTTCTCATAGAAAATAATGCTTCAAAAGTAAATAAACTACTAAAAACTACTGATGTTATTTGCCAGCCTAAGACCTTTGCTTACAAATTGAGGATGAGGATGGAATCATCCAAATCCATGTAATATTTTTAGCATTTTTTTCTTTTAAAAGACCGTATAACATTTTGGAAATAAATCATTCAAATTGACCTATATACTGTAGATAAAGTGATTTGCTAATTCATAGATGTATACATACAATAAACATCAATCTGTTGTTCTGCACAAAAAAAAGAGTGGTGCAAAGATACATCTGAAGTTAATTACAAATATAAGCTGCTTAGCAGAAGAGATATTGGTTCAACAGAACAGCCACACTTCCATGTTAATGCAAAACCAATTAGTTAATTTAAGTTCATTTTAAAAGGCTCCACAGCAGTAAGTGATAAAATAAAATAAAGCATGGCTGATTCAGTGTAGATTCAGTGTAGTTTCTAGTTTGAAAATCCAGCACAGCTCTCTTTTTAATAAAATATTCTCCACATCCCCTCTCCTCTTTGGTGTTTTTGACTTTTTGCTCAATCCCAAAGTATCTTAAAACGCTGATACTGAGCAGAGCCTCTGTAAAACACATGGCAGCGGGACTCAGACAGAAAGTCAAAGGAACGACTGACTCACAGACCCGGTGTGAACGTCTCCGGAGTGAGTCTCACCTCCTTAAACACCTTCCTCACTATTTTCTCTTGCCCACCAACAGGGGAGCAGAGGCCCAGGAGTTTGACATAATTCTCCGGACTTAGAAAGGAAGTAAAGTGCTAAACAACGCCGGGTATGACAGGAACTTACTAAACGAGCGTCACAAGGTCCCGACCTTCACATTTGCCTCACACGCATGGCATGTGCATAAGCTTGGCCGTTGGGACAAAGACACACACGCACACTTGTATTCAGGGCAGTGAGTGCGCACACACACACACACACACACACACACACACACAGAGACATGCACACACACATAGGATGGCACGGGTGGCCTAGTGGCTACAGAATCCGCCCTTCAACCGGACAACTCAGGTTCAAGCGGCATGTCGGCAAACAAAAGTAGGAGGTGAAACACACATCACACAACACATATAAGTAGATTATTTATTGTTGTACCTGGACATGCATGCATACACATACACACAAAGTTGACTATTAAAATAAAAAAAATCAAGGTGTCAAAAGGGGATAATTTCATTCTTTTTCACAATTTCACTTACACTGCTGCTTTAGTTTGAGAGCCACCTGATTTACATCATAAAAATAAATACGGTGCAAGAGTAATCTTGCCAGCTAAATGGAAAGATGATCTCCATACTTTAATGCTGATTAATATTTAGTGTCAAGTCAAGTCAAATTTATTTATATAGCCCTTCTTCACAAGCACATCTCAAAGAGCTTTACATACTACAGTATATCATATACATGTCATATAGCATACTACATCAAACACACACACACACACACACACACACACACATACACACACACACACACACTCATATTCATGCCTATGGGCAATTTAAAGTCTCTAATTCCCCTGACCTGCATGTCTTTGGATTAAGTAAGAACTGAGTAAGAACAACTCAATATGACATCTGTAGTTTCAAGGCTTATTTAGGTGAAGATTCATTGCCATACAAGATGCTATTTTGAGATATTGCTCAATAGCCGCCATTTTGATTTTGGATTTGAAAAATACACACAGTGACCCAGGTATCATCCATTCAAAACATATCTAGTAGTCTGGAGCACAGGCTACTGTACAGTAGCGTCAATTTCAGAGAGCTTCAGAATAGCATAGCTTAAAATAGCGGGCAAAAAAATACAGTTACCATGACTCTGGCTAGCACAAATAACCAGCTAGCCATCTGAATAGAATAAATTGCTTGCTTCTGGCATCAATATATAGCTACAGCAAGCCTCAAATTAGATTGGCCGGTTGAGTCACCAAGGCCTGCCTAACACAAATTGCTAACAATTTGTTTCCTACTGTGGTAAACTACTGTAACATGCCATTCCCTCAGGCCCTTCAAAGTGAAAAGCCATGCTGACCGATGCTCATTTAGATTGTCTAACGTGATCTTATTTTAAATAAAATGAATCATAATAATTAAATCGGTCCTGCTTGGACTACCAGTTGAATGATAACATCAGGACAATTATAGATGGTGTTATGTACGGTGAGTTTCCAATCAAGTCAGAAGAACATGCCAAATTTTTGGACTTTCAAATACTTTCCCATGATCATTTAAACTCGTCCATCCTCTCCATCCTCCTACTTCAAGCCGTTCCAACCAAATGTGAGAATGATTTGCAAAAACTATTACCCAGGCACGTAATATAAACACCCCAAATCATTCCTATCATCAATCACTCCTCTGCAGTTCATTGAGGATCCTTTGAAAGATGTAGTCTGGAGTGCAGACATACAGTATAGTTTCATCGTCATGGTGACAAGGCCTTTACCTAAATCTGTCATAAAGGACAGATTTAGACAGCTGGATCATGACTTTATTCTTTTAACACCTGTATTGTTTTCATCAATAACGATCCACAATGAAGATAGATAGATAGATAGATAGAGAGATAGATAGACACAACAAACACACACTCGCACACACACAGACCCACACCTGTCCATTCTCTGTATTCTCTTGTGTGACAGGTGTTGTCCAATCTCTTGTGAAAGTGCCAGAGGCATTGCTCATACAGTGCCACATACACACACACACACACACACACACACAGCACCTGCCTCTTGGCTGTATTCTCTTATGTGTTTGGAGTGCGTCTCATTGCCATATCGCAGCCTTGGAAGCCATTAAAAAGCCATTTAAACACACTGGCGAAGAACACCTGTGGCCAACGGTTTATTATAAATAGACAATGTGCTACAGCCTCTGTTAGTGCTGGATCAAATGTACTGGATGGGATGTGGTTCACGTTACCCAATTAGCACACACACTTCTTCTCAAACAAGACACTTTTGAGCTGAACGAATAGAGTGAATCTTTGGGACTCAACATATCTCATCTACTTCAGATTTCCTTCACTTGCCAGAATGACGTTTGACACCCCAGGGAGAAGGGGGGGTCTCTGTGTTGTGTATGTGTAGGTGGAGAGAGCGACAGTGAAGTAAGTTTTTCCAGTCGAGAAAAAGTCAAGAGTGGAGAGAGGACAATGATGTGGTGTGTTGTGTGTCTGGTTGCTCAAATTACAAAAAATTACAAAAAAAAAAGCCATCAAAGAGAGTGTTGTATTTCACACACTACTGATGACAGCTACACAAGGATGCAAGCTGTGGCTGCATTGCATTCTGGTCTATTGAGGCTGCTGTCAGTGGAGAAATTGGTCTCTCTGCCTCTTCTATGATGGGTTTCTCCCTGTGTGATTGTTGATCTTTCATTCTGAAGGTTTACCGTTGATGTTTTAGATCGCTGAAACATTTTCTGCTATCAAACTCCATTGTAGCTGCTGGAAATATCTCGACATGACGTCATATCATCTACATTTGTCCAGAAAGAAGAAAAATACACCATCAAACGACAAAATAGACCCAGAGCTTGGTACATTGCAAACAGTTCCAACAGTGTTTTTAAGGTGGATTTTTCCTTTGATGTCTCCTTTGGTCAGCTCTAAAAGTTTCCAGTGGTGGTGGAAACTTGACTTGAGACTCTTACAGGCGACACTTTGACCTTATAAACGACAGAACCCTTCTTAACAAAACACACATTATGTAAATATAGACACACACTGCATTGCAATGCATTTACATACATGATTAAACAGACACATGTGGTGCCCACTTGGGCAAGAGGTCTGCAATGACAAGTTTTACAGGATATGGTGTATGATTTCATATACATCTACCATACCCTGAGCCAACGCATACATATGTACACACACATACACACACACACACACAAACACACACACACACACACACACCTCTAAGAGCTATTTAAAGTGGGATAGCTGACCTGTGCTAGGAGGGTCTCTTTGGAGGAGGGGTAGGTCTAAAGGTTAAGAGGAAACTGTGTGTGTGTGTGTGTGTGTGTGTGTGTGTGTCTGTATGCTGAGGTGCAAAAGTGCAATAAAAAATCACTTTGTTTCCTGAAACCCATTCCACACACCTGGAGCCAACTGCACACACACACACACACACACACACACACACACACACACACACACACACACACACACACACACACACACACACACACACACACACACACAGCAACCCCGAACACAGTGGCAAGTACCAACACACCCCACCCCCCCCACACACACACATCTGAAGCCTCATTAAACCGCTTGTGTTTCAAACATGAAAGTCTAGCAGATGACAAACGAGCCACAAAACTGCGGTTAGGGCTACACTGTAAAAAATGTCCATCATAACAAGTCATTTGTTCTCATGTTCGATCTTATTAAAACTTATTTTTCTCAACTGAAAAATTATGGCGTGGGCTGTGATAGTTTTACTTGTTTGTATTTTCAGGTTATAAGTGTTAATATGTTGAAACAAGGCAGAATAAGGCGGATCACTCCACTAATTGTTTCAAGAAAATTCATAAAACAAGTCGATTTGCACTGGCAACCAGTGGGATTATCTCACCCCAATGGCAGATTTTTTTCACTTGTTTAAGAAAAGTAACGTTTTAACATTCAATATTAATTTGATTAAACTGGTTAGGATGGATATTTTTTGCAGTGTGCGACCAGAGGGATCTGATCCGTCTTCAAAGCCCAGGTGTTCCTCTCAACTCCTCATCAAAGACCCAGACACGACAGGAAAATTAAATATAAATGATATATTCTAAAAAAGAGAGGCAGGAAAGGGGGGGCAGGGGTGAAGTGGCAGGATATGAGGAGCGATGAGTGAAAGATGAGAGAAGAAGAGTGTTAACTGAGGCCTGGTGGATTCATCGGCTCGTCAAACTGGCACTTTACACCAGGATGGGCAACCATGAGCCACGGAAGGCTAAGAGTCTTTTTCTTTCAAACCAAACACTACAGCAGCTGAAAAAAATTAAAATGCCTTCATTTTTTGCATTGGCAAGTACAGACAGAACATGGCTGAACACTAACTGTGACGCGTTTCAGCCTCTTGCCTTCTTCAGGGAGTTTAAACAAAACTAAATAGTACAAATATCCTTAAAGGAAAGACGAAAGGTGAAACAACTGTTCTTGCCAAAACGCGTTGGAGCTAATTTTTTAAACCATGTTCTGTGTATAGAACTTGCCAATGCAATAAAGTCATTTGAATCTTTTTCAAGCTGAGCACCTTGGCTTCTCTCAGCCTCTCAAGTGAGATATTTGCAGCCTCTGCCAAAGAGCAGCTTCCTGTTTGACACAGCTGATAGTTTTTTAAGAAGCTCTTCCATCCTACGCACAGAAGAATAAAGGTGCCAACTGGAACTGAAAGTGCTTCTTTGGAGTGAAACCATATAGAAGAACCAGACTCTTTAAAGAACCATTTCTCCTCTCCTTTGCTTAGACTCCTGCATTGTGTTTCTGTTTATCGCACAATATATACTGTGGAGGGGTTTGGTTATTTTCCCCATTTATGCCATCACCCACCATCCAATAACTAAGAATTAAGAACCTTTGAATTTGGGATATTAAAAGGTTCTTGAAAGGTTCTTTGTGAAACCAGAAGTGGTTCTTCTATGGCATCACTCCAAACGTTGGAGTGCGCCACAGGGAGAGGTGGGCAATAGGAAGGAGAGGGTGAAAAATGTAAAAAATAAAAAATAAAACAAAAAAGTACATGCTGCTGTGAATGTGAATTTGTAATTAATTAAATACGTTTTCATATATTTCAATTCATGGTTCTTTGTGTTCTTTGGATTTATTGATAGTTTACTAATTGAGATGTCATGGCAACTCATGTATATTTGTGAGTTTGGGTCCCCGGGAAACACCAAATTTCTCTTTTGGGTCCCAAGCTGAAAAAGTTTGGGAACCCCTGCTCCAAAGAACCGTTTTCAGTTCCAGTTCGCACTTTTATTTTTCTGTGTATCACCCTCAAAACACTAGAGCAGCGGATTTCACCAATTAGCTCCTCCTCCTCCGGTTGAAGATGTGTTAATCAGTGAAATCAGCTGCTGTAGTGTTCGGTTGGAATGAAAACCTGTAGACTCCTGGTTTGTGATGACACACGTTTGGGACCCCGCTGGACTAGGGGCCTCTAACTCTGCAGCGTTCACTCACGTTCACAGATGTTGGGGTCCCGGACGTCCCGCTCGGGGTGCTGGAAGAAGAACGGCTTGCACTGCTCACAGTTGTGTCCCACGGTGTTGTGCCGACACTCGTCGCACACGCCGCCGCTGACGTTACCGGTGGACACGAACACCGCCATGTCGAAGTGGCAGGAGTCAGAGTGATGGTTACAGTTGCACTCTAGGGAGAAGGAAGGGGGGGGGGGAGAACAGTTTATGGAGTGTTTACAGCAGGCAGATGCTGTGCTGTAAACAGACGGTGTCATCTCTCCTGTTTGCTGACCAAACACTGAGGATCTGAAGGCAAAATTAAGCTCTGGAAAGACTCTGAAACTCCCAGTGAAGAGTTAAACCAGAGGGAAATTTATACAATCTGAAAAATATGACTCTTCTACTTCATTTTGCAGGCATTAAAATAAAACCTATTAAGGAATTATATTGCTATCTTATGACATTTGTTTTCAGAAAAGGAATGCAGTCTCCTGTATTTTATGATTCATTGAACAATGAATATCAGATGTTAAAATGGATATATACTGTAGAGTTTGTAGCTACACTGTCAAAATAAATTGAATACTTGTTTAGGAAGGATAACGAGAGGAATAAAGCTTTAAAGATGACATATGCAACAAAAAAAATCTAAAAACCACTCACTTTCCACTAGATCCTGACTTATGTGTTATGGGGAACTTCACTAATATTAGTGGAAATCTTAAGGGAATTCTAGAATGAAAATGAAATTTATAGATATAGCTCTTTGCGTTGCAGTAACATGGAAAGTCTAATTGTCACCTCTCAATGGGACTTTGGCTCTCAGAAATGAATAGATGTGAAGCCCTGGAGAAAATTACATATATTTTAAGGAAGAAATATGACTGCTGTCTGAAAGTCTGGCAGCCTTACATTGACTGCACTGGAACCTTGCCTTTGTCAACAATGGAAAGGTATAATACAGATATGATGAAGTGATTCTGTCTCTCATGAAACTGGTCTAAAATGTCCCTACCTTGTAATTTTATTTATTTATTTATTCAGTCTTCAGTGCTATGTTTGCTTATAAGTTTATATGTCCTACATTGTGAAAAACGCAAAATAAAATACTCAAAAAAAACCAAAAAAAAAAACATGTCTCACTCTTGCAGGCGTTGGTGTTGCGGCCCTCGGCCGGCCTCCACGGCAGGTCGTGGTAGAAGTCCTGACACTTCTCACAGTTCAGACCCTTGGTGTTGTGGTTACACATGCAGTGACCGTGGACCTGAGGAGGAACACACACACAAACACACACACACACACACACACACACACACACACACACACAGGTCAACAACAGGATCCAACTGACTTTTATATACAATATACTGTATCAGAGGTGGGGACTCAAGTCACATGAGTTGGACTTGAGTCAGACTCAAGTCACAGTTTTAATTGTTTGAGACTTGACTTGATGCATTAAGAGAAGACTTGAGACTCGACTTGACTTGGGTTCTGGTGACTTGGGACTTGACTCTGACTTGTACTCTGATGACTTGAAAAGGTTTCTAAAGTCTTGACTTGAGATCTTGTGTTTGTGTAAATGACTTAGATTGAAAGTGATGAGATTTGTTCCAGCAGACGACTGAATTTAAATTCTGTTTTCTGAATTTGTATGGAATGATTGAATTTATTGAAGTTGAAACTGATTATAGAAATCAAACTCATGATGCTCTTACCAAGTTTTTATCCTATTAAAACCATATTGCATTGAAAAGTCCTAGATATTTAGTTTTCTTTAAGATGTTAAATTGATACTGGACTCTTGATTTGATCTGACTTGACTTGCTGTTCTACATTTAGACTTGAGACTTGACATTAATGACATGGACCTGACTTGGTAATCTACATTTAGACTTGGGACTTGAGACTTGTGCCTCAAGACTTGAGACTGACGTGGGACTCCTACGTCCTCATACGTTTTCTTCAAATATTTCTACTTATTATGATGTCATGTATTTTAATGTTTTTAGCTATTACTATTTGCTGCTTCCTCACATGGATGATTAAAGTTTTATCTTAACTTTCTCTTCTGTGGCTTTGACTCTGCTGGTTGCTTGTAAAGTTGCTGATCTGTTGTTGCACTCAGTGTAAGTCACTCCAGAAAACAAATGATACACCAAGATACACTGTTTTGTAATCAGCATGGCTGCAGTGCTGCTGTCAGGCAACACAAACATTAATCTGTAAAATCAGAAACTAAATGTGAGTCAGAGTTATATGTTTGTTTATTTATGTCTTCAGCAGAGAAAGCCTGCTGAGACTGGAGTTTATTAAAAAGCTGTTGGTTTCATGTTGGAATCAGTTTTAAAATTACCTGATGACAATGTCTGCATATTTCTCTCTAAGGGGATTTCACTTAATCGTTTCAGGCTTTGTGTACTTCATTAATTGCTGACTAAGATTTACTGTCTGGGAGTAAGAAGACTGAATTGACTCTTCTAAGCTTCCTGACTTTTTTTTCCAGGGGAACGGCAATAAAGAAAAGCTATAAAAGTTAAACAGACAAACCACAGACCTAGTCTAAGCATGGGATGACACAGAGTAAACAGGAACAGCATTGTTTAGCTTTCCTCTCTTTGGCAATACTCACACACACACACACACACACACACACACACACACACACACAGCTGCCTGTAGACTGTCTGTAACCAGGCTAACGCAGGTCGTCTCACCACAGTCACTGACACTATCTAGCTAACTAGCTAACAGGACGCACAAATGCAGTTATACACACAAACACACATGTACACACACACACACACACACACACACACACACACACACACACACACACAGGCAGGCAGACAGCAACAGCCAATGGGAGTTTAGCTCAAAGGAGGATGAAACAGAGAATGAATGATCGGGAAAGTCTCTTTTAACAGCAACTCCCACTCACACTGATATTTTACATCAATGGAGATTCCCAACTCCACTTGCTCCACAATTTGGAGAAATCTAAAAGGATCACACTCCTCCATTTCTCCTGCCTGGGACTCACCATGCCCTCCACTGCGTCCCCGGCGCCCTCGATGGGGGCGCACTCGGAGGCGTGGCCGTAGCAGAAGCAGTTCCCTCGCACCACCATGTCGTACACGGCGTAGTAATACTTCTCCTTGATCTCCATCCTGGAGTCCAGCAGGTTGTCGCCCAGCGTGTGCAGCTTGGTGAACTTCACCCTCAGGTTGGTGATCTTCAGCATGTCTGCACACACACACACACACACACAGACACACACACACACACACACACACACACACGTTTCAGAGCTTTTCGCTGGGAAACTTCAGCAGTTTTATCACTGTGGCAGCTGCACTAAACAGTAAACCTCCACTGTTCTTGCCAATGTAATAAACCATTAATGTAATCACAAATTGCAGTTAATAGTGTAATAGCCCTGTAAACGTAATACATTTCCCATTCATGTATCAGAAGTGATAACTGATAACTTTTACCACTATTAACGTGATAATTATTACATTATTGGGTTTCACTACATTACCAAGAAGGTTGAAATTTTCTCAGTTTTCTCAAATGAAATAACTACTCAAAATGTAATATTAGTAATATAGACTATGGTAAAAACAGATACAGGAGCACTACTGGTGGGGTTTGCAGTATAAGAAGATGCTCTTTGGTCTATGGGAAAAAACACTCATAAAACTCTCTACTTCATGTAAAAGGATATTTTTGTGCGGAGATGGACACCTGTAATTCTGTATATGGATGAATAGAAGAATACTTTGAAAAAAAAAATATATATATATATACCTATTTCTCGTTTTTATTTATGTATTTATTTTGCTTGCGATATTCTCTTGAAATAATGTCTTTTCCCTCTTAAAAACTCTGATTGGTAACTGAAAATGTTGGATGAGCTTGGCTGTCAAGGAACGCTCAAGATTGTATGTGATTGTATGTGATCAATGTTTTATTCTGATACTAAATAAAATAAGTAAAAAAAAAAACTCTCTACTTCATGTTTTTTATCATTATTAACAATGGTTTTACATCTTACAAGGGTATGAATATGCCTTTATCAAAAGTGTCTTAAAGTACCAGGAGTACATACATTTTTATGTCAGGTGGTAAATTGGTGATTGACTGAAGCCAATACTGAATCTAGAGCCAGATTCTGTCTGACCAGGTGAAAGTCACTGGTTTGAAACATCGCCCAAGTAATGCTTACCGTACTTATTCTTATTGTTTTGTAGAAAATATATTTGGATCAGGCATACTGTTCTTCATATTTACTCAAAGAGACAACACATGATTGTGAAAGTGTAAAGTGTAGAGTGACTTACTCTGGATCCGGGGGCTGTAGGGGTCCTCAATCCGGAACGCAGGGTCCAGAACTCTGAAAATGACCTGCAAAGAGCCGTGGTACCACACTGATTACAGATTCACTGTTGATTTATTCGTATGAGTCAAATAGAGTCATAAAAAAATGGAGAGGTTCTATTGCAAAACTCTACATATCAATTTTGGGGGGGAAATCATGCAGTTAATTGTTCAAGCAAGGACTTCAGTTACCCACTATCCTTTAACAGTGGTGGAAGAAGTACTGAGATCTTTTACTTCAGTAAAAGTAGCAATACAAGTCCTGCATTCAAAATCTTACTTCAGTAAAAGTACATAAGTATTGGCAGCAAAATGTACTTAGAGTATCAAAGTAAACGTACTCATTATGCAAACTGTTCCCATTTAGAGAGTTATATTTTTCATAAATTATTGGAATATTAATACTGATTTATTGACATACATGTACATGTAAGCAGCATTTTAAAGTTGTCAATGTGAAGCTAATCTTAACAATTTAGCTATACTTTTGGGTAGTCTAATCTATAACAATGATATTTTATGTATGTTATTTTATAAAGATGATCAAATGTTTTAATATAAAATATTGATCTGAAAAGTAACTAGTAACTATAGCTGTGAAATAAATGTAATGGAGTAAAAAGTACAATATTTCCTTCTAAAATGTAGTGGAGTATAAATACAAAGTAGCATAAAATGGAAATACTCAAGTAAAGTACAAGTACCTCAAAATTGTACTTAAGTACAGTGCTTGAGTAAATGTACTTAGTTACTTTCCACCACTGTCCTTTAAAAAGTAGCATAATTTGTTTCAAGTTTGTATTGTCAATCGTAACATTTCAAAACTGTGGATGTCAATTTGGAACCAAACTCTTCAGCGATGAGTTTTTGCCCAACATCCCTTCAGGTAAAACCTCGGGGCAGCTCAGTACCTCTCCCTCGCTGGACGGCTCGATGTCGGAGTAGCGTGAATCGCAGATGACGTCGTCCACCCTCTGCATGGGACCCTGGGAGACGGCCGGGAAGGAAGACTCGCAGTCGTACGCGAAGTACCGGTACACCTGCCAGGTCTTCCCGAAGTCAGCCGAGCGCTCGATCACCATGGCAGCCGGCCGGAAGGTCTGAGGCCAAGAGAGAGGACACACTTAACCACTCTGAGTCAGGATGACAACAGGAATGTGTCTCGGTGACATTAAAGATAAGTACATACAGTACATCGCATTCTGTGCAAGACGTGCAGCAGAGAGTAGACACACATGATTTATTTTTATTTCTTTTCCTAGCACTTTTCTCTTACATAAATGTTCCAGAGTCACCAGAAAAAAGAAAAGTATGCCCCATAACTGCTCATTGCTGTGGTGTTTTATTAAATTTAGTCTCCATCTTTGTCCCTCAGCCTCACTGTGGTGTTTCTGCACTGCACTTCCCACATATCACCTGTCAATCAAACAGTATGGGCGGAGCTTGGATTTTCTTTCTGTTGATGCAGTTTGAGTTTCTCTTTTCTCTGTCTGTTCAGCCATGGTGGCTATCGCTGCTCATGCTAACTACCCAGTTCTTCTTCCTCTGTTGATTCCAAACAAACCGGAAACATAAAACGCATCACTTCCTGTGCGGCAGAGGATTTTCCCAGGAAAGAGCTACCAGACACCAGCAGTTTAGAACAGACAGAGGAGAAGATTTATGAACTGGATATAGGTTGGATCACTGTTGAGTTAGAGAGAGAGAGAGAGGAGCAGGACTGACATTTGTTTGTGTGAAAATGTCCCAGATTACGACTTTAATTGAAGACTTTTTCAGACTTTTCAAGTCTGAACAAACAATTGTAGAGATGCTGCAGAGTGAGAATCAAAGCTGTAAAACTGTTATTAGCTTGTCAGTGCATTAACTCTAACAGAGTAACGTGATCTGACCTGGACAGAGAGGGAAACACCCCCAGGCAAGTTTTTACCACATTCCACAGGCTTACACAGCTGTGTGTGTGTGTGTGTGTGTGTGTGTGTGTGTGTGTGTGTGTGTGTGCGTGTGTGTGTGTGAGAGAGAGAGAGAGATAAGAATGATAGAAAGAGAAGGAGAAAAAGTGAGGGAGAGAGAAAAAGAAAGGGAAGGGGGAGAAAAAAGAGAAACAAAGTAGAGGATAGAGAGGAAGTGAGAAATAGAGGGATGTGAAAGGGCGAGAGAGCGAGAGAGTGAGAAAGAAAGAAGGAGAGAGAGAGATCCTGAGAGAAAAAAGATGGAGACAAAGAGAAAGTGAGTGGTGCAGAAAGAGAGGAAATAAGAGTGAAAGGAAAAGAGAGCAAGAGAGAGAGAAGGGGAGCGAGAGAAAGTATGTGAGAAAGTATGTGTGTGTGTGTATGTGTGTATGTGTGTGTACATGTGCAAGTGTGTGTCTATGTCTGTGAGTCTGCTGGTGCAGGGAGAATGGACCCTTATCCAATTTGTACTGGTCAGAACACCCCCCCCCCCTCCGCCCACACTCCCCCAGGCCTTTTCCTATTGGTTACCTTGAAGGTCATGATGAGGTGGGTGAAGTGAAACTCCGCCTCCAAGTTCAGCTGGATGGTCACATTCTCCAGACCTGCAGAGAGAGAGAGAGAGAGAGAGAGAGAGAGAGAGAGAGCAGATCAATCACACTGTTCTGCCTGTCCACACTCTGGCATTAACATTTTTTACAAAGACAAATGTAAATTGTTGAAATTTTAGTGGTTCTGTTTCTAGATCAGACTTGATGAAACTTTATCGATCCCTGTGGGGAAACCGGGTTGTTAAGTAGAAAGTATGAATGCAGAGTGTGTGGAAAAGATCTGGCTCACAACAGTATGAGCGTGTGCAGAGTAAAAACAGTAGAACATACTGAGATGAAGAAACAGAAAATGAATGCAGAAAATCGACCAAAAATCTACCAAACAAATCCTAATCATTATATTGCTATTATTATAGCCATTTTGGGATGGGACGATTTATTGCAATACATAAATTTGACGATACGTATTAAATTAATGGTGATATTAGCTCCATGTTATTCTGCTGTAGTAATCACACATGAGAATCTTGACCATCACAGTTTCACAAGCTCTCCATCCAAATTATATTATTGTCACTTTGTAATGACATTTTTAAATTGTTGTTTACATTCTGGTAAGCCAATGCCATCGCTAGAAAGATTTGTGTCCCAGAAATAAGCATAATTCTGCACAGTCAGACTTTGTTGTCATTGAACTTTTGTTTATTACATTGTATTGTTGTGTTGAATCCTGAACCTCATATCACGTATCAAATCGAATCATGAGATAAGCAGATCGTCCCGTCACTATAGCTATCATGAAGGAACTGTAGCTCTGATCCTTGCACTTCTTACTACAGGTCTGTAGGAATTTAGGCTATTTCTGCTGTTGCACTTGTAAGTGGCTCTGGCTAAATTCCTGGAATATAAATTATCTCCACTGGGATCCTCTTCTCCACAGAGGAATGGCTTGGTGACACATTTTTCCTGCACCATTCTCTGATTTAGAGAAATCATTTGCTTAGCAATACATTCTCTTTTATCTAAACTGTAAAATGTAAATGTTACATAGAACATCATATTCTGGCAATGGACTCGACGTGATTCAGTCTTTGTCTCAGAATCAGTCAGAATGATCATAAACTCAAACTCACAGAGGAGGAGAGAGGAGAGGGGAGAAGTAGAGGTTGGAGGACAAAAGGGGAAAAAGCATCAGGAAGAAGAAAGGTAGAAAAGAAGGAGTTGAAATGAGGGCAGCAGAAGGAGATGGGATGACATGGGGGGGGTGAGGAGAGATTAAATTACAGAGAGACTCCCCACAAGAAGTCAGAGAGGGTCAAACAGATGGAGGCAGGAAGGGAAGAGAGAAAGAGAAACAAAAACACGAGAGTAATCTCGACTTTTGTCAAGCCAAGAAAAACAAGCAGGACACTGACAGCACTGATCCACTTCTCCATCCACTTCCTATGGAACAGAAAACAGGCAGCAGCGCTTCTCTTTTCACATTTCAGGCATTTTGCTGATGCTGTTTTCCAGTGAGCAGATGAAGGCTTTCAGTGTCTTGCTCACTGATTCTTCACAGGACTCACTGGCTGTTGCAGAGTTAGAACTTGTGAGCTTTTGAGCGCGGGACAGTCTCTGTAACCTCTAGGCCACCCTGCCATCTCAATCCATTATATTTACTATATTGATTCTGGTGCATCACATAGGTAAAGTGTGGAGTACCTCAGGGAAGCTGCCTCAGGCCGCTTTACAAATGATTTACTATTAGTCTTAGAAGAGGCCAATATTTCTGTGTATGCAGACGATTAAACGGTTTACATGTCAGTATTGACAGCAAATGAGTTAACTAGAGTATTGAATAAAGAGATTCAGTCAGCGGTTGAATGGATAGGTAATAATAAATTGGTCTTGAATGTCATAAAATCAAGTAGCACTGGGCATTGGGCACATAGCATTCTCTTAGCAGCATACCTGCCGTAAAACTTTTCATAAATGATCTGTCTGTAGATCAAGGCCAAACTCCTGGGAATCACTTTAGATCGTAGACTATCATGGGGAGGGATGTATGGCAGTTATTATGCTCAAAATTCCTGACACAAAATTTGGCCAAAAAGGTAGTTCGGCTCTGGTGTTAAGTTAATTTGGCGTTTAATTTCTTTAATTCTTTAATTTGCAGACTTTGGACTTAAAGACTATCTCTAAATCAGCTCCTATCTGTGTTTTGGGTGTTTTGTGTGCTGCAATCACTGACATGGTTCAGTTAGTGGAGTTTGATTCAGAGACATGTTCATCACCGCCTGTGAATTTAACCACAATTCAACAGATTTGAAATTGAACCCACTTTCCAACCCACTATGCTCACTTACATGTAAAATAACACATGGCACTTTGTGGATGCTTTTATCCAAATCACCTTACAGAATCATGAGTGCAGACATTTTCAGTATGGGAGGCTCCTGGCGGTGTTAGTGTCTTGCTTTACCCATTGAGCTACAAAGGGAATTGAACCCCCAACCCTAGCAGTGTTAGTGCCTTGCTCTATCCATTGCGCTACACAAGCTAGCGGGAAAAAACAGAGAAGTTGTGCCTTGTTAACGCCTGCCTCTTAGCATTAATGACATGCTGCACACACTTTTACAAGCAGAGCTACATCCTGCAGCCTTGCAGCTAATCATTCCCGAGGGTTACTCCTGTAATTCCAAAGTTTACTGACAGGTCACGGTGTCTCGCTGGTCAGCCATTGCTGGCCTTTCTCTTTGAAGTCCTCCCTCCTCCTACAACCTGATTATAGTGTCTTTACTGACAAACTAGGAGATGAGAAAGCAAGGAGGCGTGGAGGGAAGAAAGAGACAGAGGCACCAAAGAAGAAGGCGATAGAGTCACCTTTAATTCACCTCTTTAAACCCAGACTTTTGTTTTCCCATGAGAACTCACCGTTCTCTGACTGCCACCAGGTTTTGAGGCGGTTCGGGGCAAACGTGGTGACGACGTTCTCGATGCGGTGGCTGTTGACCTGGTTGGTTTGTTTGTCGTAGAGCGCCACCGAGTCACACATGAAGCATTTCTTCTCCTCCTGGTGAACGGGTTGAAGGTCGGGAGAGGGAGGGAGGGAGGTAGAGACACAGGGAGAGAACCATCAGAGAAATTCCTCACATAGCATGCTGATCTTCTCCAATCAAGGGAAAAGATAAGGACCATAAGGCCATTCATGGTAAAGTCATTGAAATGGAGGCTTTTTGTTCCGACTGTGGACTGTCTACACTGCAATGATTGAAGTAAAATAGGAACTTAGGGACTTTTAAATGGGAGGCCCCAGCCCTGTATTCTGGTTTCAACAGGGTAAACTAATCTTTAATGGCTGACAGCGGAGGATTCATTTGGCTGACAGATGTGTGTGTGTGTGTGTGTTTGTGTGTGTTTGCGTGTGCATTTCAGATCGGAAACATCTGGATTGTGCCGCCAAGCCCTTGGTATCTTCAGCAAATCCATGCGTCTAGTCTGGAACAAAATACATTTGTGTTGCTTCAAAGCCAACAGCATGTCAACAGCATGTTAATAACAACACAAGTTGACGCATAGCATGTTAATACGAGCGTGTGTTGTGTTGAATAGAAACATATATGTGTGTTGTCCCAAACTAGACACACACATGTGTTGATAATACTAGTAACATCCCTGCTTCTCTCATACAAAGCCTCTTTCAAGGAAGTGGTTCTCAACGTGGGGTCCGGGGACCACCAGTGGTCCTTGAGGGGATTCCAGGGGGGTCGCCAGCAAATTGATGAATTGTTAAATTTCACCATGATTTCATTTACAAGTTAACACAATTAGAGAATGTAGAAGAATGACTGTTTTGGTCATAGTTTCACTGTTATCTCTCTCCCTACAATACAGATAGTCATGGGATTCTGCACAAAATCATATCTAACAGTAAAAATATTCTCAGATTTGGGTCCGAGAGACAAAAACTCATCAAATGGGATCCGTGGCTCTAATGTGGACTAACTTAGGGTCCTCGATATGAAAAAGGTTGAGATTCACTGCATTAAATCATTTCAATCGAAATCAAAGGAGATACAAGCTGTGTGTTTTCTGCAGCCAAATCAAGCCTATCTTTACACTGATTTAATTTAAATAGAAACAAAGGCTTCACATTGACCAGTGAGAGGACTGAGCTTGAGAAATCAGGCCAACAATCATTAAACATTCAGCGTGCTTTGTTTGAACACTCAGTGGGAGTGAATCACCGCCGACACGTTCGGTCTGATAAAAACTCTCTGAAGTTCGGCTCTTAAACCTCCTACACTGTTTGCCTCTCTCTGCAGGAGCTGTTTCAGCATATCTCCTGCCATCAGGGGTCTGTCTGTCTGTCTGCAGCCCAACAATACGCCCTCATGCATACAAGCTGCTGCCATTCATCTCTAGACCTTCCCAGGCTCTTGTGCTGGTGTGAGAACTCAAGCAGCTCTTAACGGGGGGATTTTTGCGACAGAGGAAATGGTCTAGACTCTCGGACCGTCTCTCCCCCAGCATCCTCCCCCCTCCTCCCCTCCCCTCCCCTCTCCTCTCCTCCCCTCTCCTCCCTCACTCCTACGCTCCTGGAGCAGGGGGCTAAGAAAACACCGTCTCACAGGACGGCCTTGCACTGAGGAGAAGAGACCGGGGAGCTGGATTAGGTCCCGGTCATGAATTCCACCCCCAGCAAACTGCAAACTTTTCATTGCATGTAATAATAAATTGAATGCCAAAATGCCCACAGCGAGAAGCAAATATAGTATGTGGGTGATTTCCACAGCGGATATTAATATATTGTTATCATAAATCATGTTTAATTATGAGTCAACTTAATTGGTGTCTTTGTTTTTGGTTTTTTTCATTATCTGATCTATAGTGTAAAATAAAAGCTGACTGGATTCAGCAGTTATCCACCACGGATCTGACATCTGATCATCTGATGATCGTGGGTAAATAATAACCTGTCTGCATTGCTGCTACTGAAATAAGTAACATTTAAGGAATGCCTGGTTATTATATCGTTATCATAATGTTATTAAGAGTATGAGTGTCAACATAGAGACAGAATAAAAGCACTCTGTTTGACATAAAACCTGAAAATAGAGAAGATTTTGCTGCAGGTGATCATAAGGCTTCACAAACATTTCATGTGAAGGACCATCAGGTGAACTTCAGACCACAGAGCTGCAGGAGATAAAGGTTTAGAAGATTTCTGGTGTCTCTTTTACTGTAAATGGAGATAACAGTGAAAAGAGAGACTCTCATTGCGCTAAACTGTAGTAAATGAAGTACCAGTGACATTAAAGTGATAATAGTTCATAATGGTTTATACTGCCCCCTGGAACCCTCTCAAGGACCCCTGGAAGTCCCCGGACCCCAGTTTGGGAACCACTGGTGGCTGCAAGGCACATGTACCTGTAAGTGGCTCACGATGCAGAAGGGTTCTTGGTGGCGGAGTCCACAGGTGGAGGTGCTGGACAGCTGGTGCGCCCGGCCGATCAGCAGGTCTCCGGTGGCCGGGTAGCAGCTGCCCTCGGTGCAGACGTCGCTGAACTCAGGGAGGCCGACCTCCAGCTGGGCCCCGCCCACCTGGGCCCCGCCGCTCTGGGCCCCACCCTCCTGGGCCAGGAGGAAAGCCCCCGCCGCTGCACAACAGGAGGACAGCAGGTTTAAAGATGTGTTTCATGGAAGAGATGATTTATTTTACAGATTCTTTGGCACATGTGAGAGAGACAGAACAGATCAGGATGATGAGGGACAAAGAACCCAGACCGGATTCAAACCCACGATGCTGCAGCCACCTGGACGCCCCAGTTCAGCTTCATTCTGAGTCTGCTTCCTCATTACTTCTGCTCTGATATCATGGGTGTCAACTGGACAAGACACAGTACTGCACTTGCCAAAACGTAGTCTAATAGACTTTTATTTTTATTTCTATAGCACCTTTCAAAACAGTTACAAAGTGCTTCACAAATAATACAAAATAATCCCCCCCCCACCCCCCATAACAGAGGAAACACAAACAGCAAAAAAGATAAAAAAACAGTCAAATAACAAAGTTAATGCAAAAAAGCAAGCTTATAAAAATGAGTTTTTAATAGCGATTTAAAAGAAATCAGCGAGGTTGCAAAACGAATTTCAACAGGAAGACTGTTCCAGAGTCTTGGGGCCCTGACAGCAAAAAGCACAGCCTCCTTTAGATTTAAGTCTAGATCGGGGGACTGTTAGCAAAGCTTTGTTCTGAGATCTGAGGTTGCGTGCAGGAAGATAGGGGCATAAAGGTTCACAGATGTATGCTGCAGCTAGACCATGTAGTGCTTTAAAAGTAATGAGTAAAACCTTAAAATCAATCCTGAAGTTAACTGGAAGCCAATGCAAAGAGGCTGAAATGGGGGTTATGTGATCTCTTTTGTTTGATCCAGTCAGCAGTCTAGCTGCAGCATTTTGTATGACTTGAAGGCGTGAGCGTGCTTTACTGTTTAGACAGGTAAAGAGTGAATTACAATAATCAATTCTTGAGAAAATAAACGCATGAATAACTTTCTCCAAGTCAGAGAATGATAGAAATTATCTGATTTTTGAAACCATTCGAAGTTGATAAAAACATAAGTTAGTCCAGAGTTGGTCTGTTCTCTGTCCCTAAGGTCTGAACTGAACTGAAGGAGGTAAAAGTGTCTTTATGTGTTGGAACTCAAACTCACTAACTGTTTAAAAGCTGAAATTGCTGGTTTCTCTTGTTGAGTTTGAACTGATGATGAAGGATCAGATTCAGTAAGGAGCCGCCTTTCCTTCACTGAGTCCAGATTTAAAGGTTTAACCATCAGCCTGCTGCTTCCATACTGGACTATACTTAGAGCACTTAGAGAAAATTGGATTTTCTCTTGCTTTTATGTGAGTTTGACTGTATCTTACTTCAGCATTCAGTTGTTTATCTGCAACTTTAATGTTTATCAAGACAGCTCTTCTCTGTCTTGGCCAGGTCTTCCCTAAAAAAGAGAAAATTGGCTAAGAAAGGCTAATTAAAGGTTAGCCAAATAAAGTAATTAATTTGCATTATCTCTGTATTGTCATTGTTAATTCGTCAACATTCTTTGTTCTTTATCTTTTAAATCTCTCTTGTTTATAATCGCCTTTAAGTGCCGAGTTCTTTTAAATTAAATATGTTCTTTCTTTTAATTCTCATTCCATTTTTATTCTAATTTGTTTTATTCCTGTAAAGCACTTTGTAACTTGTGGTAAGAAAAGCACCCTATAAATAAAGTTTATTGTTATTATTTATGATTAATTTAACAGAATTCCAGCTTTGGAAAGCGGTCATAAATCGAAGCAGATGGAGGACATTTTTCTGCCCATCATATAAAAAAAAAAAAAAAAAAAAGACACAATTCCCAGTGACTGTGTCAGGATCTGAACACACAGCTGGACCAGATCTTTGACTAAATCAGTGTCACATGCAGCGTGACTCCGTGTCTGCTAACAGGAACAATGTGCTGCTTTGCACTTAATGCGGTGGAACTGTAGAGTTACACGCCTTGGGTTTCACTACTTTCAAGTTAAATTGAAACATTTACAGAAATAGCGTTGATAATAGGCAGAAATGAATCGTAAAGGTATTCAGTGGATGTATTGTGGGATGCAGTGGAGGATAAACACACCTCGGCCTTTTCACTCGCAGAACAGAGTTTATCACATCAGTCTGTATGAGCTGAATTCACCATCTAAACAGCATGAAGTTATATAAGGACTTGATCATGCGAGGAGAAGAGAAAATCACTTCTGATGATGGTTTCTCCACCTTTTTATTACCAAACATCTCAGTCTGCAGGCAGCGAGGGGAGAGAGAACGAGAATGTCCTCCTCCAGTAGAAGTACTGTTACTTTACTGTTACTTTACTGTTACTTTATTTTACTGAAGTAGAAGAAAAACCACTGTATAAAATCTGCTGAGGTAAAAGTAAAAAAGTGTCTCATTTATGTCCTCAGAGTAAAAGTTGGTGTGATTCTACAAGGAGAGAGGACAGAGTTCAAACTAGATTATTTTAATTGGAAAATCTGTAAATGACAAAAATAAAGTGCAGAAACAAAGTAAAGTCAGATTCCTCTTCTCTGTGAATGGATCCACAGTTTTTGGCCAATTTACAATTTTTCATTTTTCGTTTCTGTTTCTGATGGAGAAACACAACATCTGTTCTCTGTAATGTGGATGTAATCTAAAATGTAGCCAAGTAGCCTACAGTTCTTCAGCAAAAATGTACTTAAGTAAAAGTTAAATCACTGACTTTAAAAAAAAATAAGTCCAAGTACAGAAAACAGCTACTTGATTACAGTAACCTGAGTGAATGTAATGACTTCCAGCCTCGCCTGTAGGTGATCTAACTTAACTGTTTTAACGGTTTTAACTGTTTTAAATTCCCAGCAGATTTCTGAGCATGAAGCAGAAACTCACCAAGCAGCGCCGCGAGCTCAACAAGCAACATGCTGGTTCTTCTGTTTCAACTGCGCGTGTCTGTGCGCTCCGCTCCGTGCGTCTCCAGACCTCCAGACCTCCAGACCCTCTAAACCTCCAGACCTCCAGAGCCCAGGACCGGACCCTGCTGTGTGACCCCTCCCACCCGCTACCTCCACCGTCAAGGCCGATAGAATAAATCAAACGATTTCCGGTTACAACTTTCAAAATAAAATAAAATCCAATTTCCCCCATGTAGAACATTTTAAAGCACTTAGTAAAACGTTTTTAAAACGTGCTATACAAATCAAATTATTGTTATTATTATCATATTTATTATTATCTTTATTATTATTATTATTATTATTATTATTATTATTACATGGACATAATATGCCATGTGAACGGCTACATACTAGTCCAACTACTACTACCAATAATAATAATAGGGATAATACTGCTACTACTACTAATAATAATTATTATTATAATAATAAGAAGAAGAAGAAGAAGAAGAACAACAACAACAACAACAAAAATAATAAATAATAATGTTTTGTTTTTACCAAATGCTATAGGAATGAAATAAAAGCAAACTTAATACTCATAAAATAAATTAAAACAAGTAAAAACAAAGAAGAACCACAAGATAATAAAAGAAGAGAGCATACAACTAAAAAACCGAGCAGTAAAAAACGATAGGATAAAATATATTACATAAGGCACATCTATAAAAAGACGCAACTTAAATGAAATGCTATTAATTCAGCCAGGCAGGTCCGTCGCCTTTAGTCTTACACTTTTATTTTGAAAGAAAAATCGCCTAACTTCCGGTCTTATTCCCCGTTACCCTGGTTATCTTTGGTGGGCTTGACTGACTCTCTCTCTTTCTAGGTCTGTCTCTGTCTCTTTCTTTCGCTCTCTCTCTCTCTCTCTCTCTCTCTATCTCTTACTAGGTCTCTCTGTCTCTTTCTCTCTCTCTCTCTCTATCTAGGTCTCCATCTCTCTCTAGGTCTCTCTCTGTCTCCTTTCTCTCTCTCTCTCTTCTCTCTCCTCCCATTGTGTCTAATCCTCAGAGATCTGATCAGCATGGTATTGATTTATTGATACTGATTGACTAATCATATGCATCAGATAAAGTTGAGCAAAATCACTGTAATGTTCCTTTAGAGACTTAACTGTATGTTGTGTGTGTGTTTATTGTGTTGTTATATCTGTATAGTATCCTGCTATCATAGTATTACTAGTTATATTTCCCCTCCCCCCTCACACACACACAGCTCTAGAAACAACATACATTCCACAGACGACCCCCCCCCCCCCTCCACACACACACACACACACACACACACACACACACACACACTACCCCCCCCACGCCCCGGGGCCCAGCTGGTTGAGGTGGGCTACTAAAGCCTTACCTACTAATTGACCTGAATACTGCAGAGAGAAATTTCCAGATTTTCAAAAGCGAGAAGCTCTTCCTCTTCTCTCTGCTCTGCTCTCCAGGCAGGCAGAGCCGTGTCGTAATGACAGATCAGCATCAAACACTCAACTTGCACCTTTAATGAAGTGCAATTGTGTGTGTGTGTGTGTGTGTGTGTGTGTGTGTGTGTGTGTGTGTGTGTGTGTGTGTGTGTGTGTACATTAAGGGCGGAGGTCCTGACTCGTTTGGGGAGGGGAGAGCTGTTCCCTGGGAAAGGATTCACTGAACTTTTTCAGTCCGAGAACCTCACTGGTTCCTTCAGCTGGTTCTTTTTCTACCTACACCTACTGCAAAATGTTCAATAAATAAACATATTTTCTTTGTCTGTTTGTAGTAACTTAAGCCCATTAAAGAATAACAAGGTTTGGTTTGAGACAAATCATATATGCATATATTTGTGAGGATAACACTAAAATAATTGAACTATGCATAAAAAAAACCCTCCTCTGTCTTAAAGGGAATGATGGATTGCAGTATTGAAAATTGGCAAAGTGACATTTTTGGGTCATATGGTGGTATATTTATTTATTTGTTGATTGATTTTTATTTATTCATTTCTGTGCTTTGTTTTCTGGGTTTTCGTAACATTCTAAATCTTTAAATTTATTTACTTTATTTAATTATAATTTGTTCTCTTTTTTCCCTTTTTTGTTTTTTTCTCTCCAGATGTTTAGTTGTTGCATCACTGTCGATTGGAATGGACTGAGCGTTTCCTTATACTTATACATACATCGATGCTATGACTACGAGTATATTACGTGCTATGTGTCATGTATCAGGGATCTAAGTCAGATGTTTAGTTCTTGTGGCCACTGTGTATTGTTGAATTTGTCTCTGTTTGTGTTTAAAAGCACAATAAAAATATTGTAAAAAAAAACAAACAGCTGAACTGCTGCTCACACTTTCTTCATCCGACAGTCAGAGACTCTGCCATGAAAAACCTTTTCTTCACACCAAAGAGACACTTTGATGAACATGAAGCCGAGCGTTGAAGAAACAGGTTCAAAGTATCAGGAAATAGATATTTTATCTTAACAAAACCATTGCAGGCAGTTTTTCCCTTACTTCTTCATTGAAAAATAGCAGAGAAAATCAAATATTACTTTGAAAATTTAGAAAAGGCAAGGTGTCCCAAACATTTGACGGCGGTGTAGGTTCATTCTAGTGACAAAAAAAAAAAAAAACTCCACTGGACTTAAAATGAAGAGTTGAGGGTGTTTCACTGCTTCATCTGTTCTGGAAAGTGAGTTCAGATCTGATGATGAGCAGAGAAACATCTTCAGCTCTTCATTTAAAGTCCAGTGGATTTAGTTTTTATTGGACCTACCTGGATGACTGAAATGAATCTACACAGACAGTTTTAACTGCTTAAGACTTGACTTGATGCATGAAGAGAAGACTTGAGACTTAACTTGACTTGGGTTGTGGTGACTTGGGACTTGACTTTGATGACTTGAAAAGGTTTCTAAAGTTTTGACAAAATGACTTAGATTGAAAGTGATGAGATTTGTGATGATGTTAGTAGAATACAGTAATAACTTCAGACCAGGAATCGCTTTCTAGACACTTTTTCATGTGCATTTTACACATTGTTTCATCCATTGTAATCATTGTGAGCTGCAGTAGAATGAGCTTAAATTCCAAGATCACCAACATTACAAACAACCAATAGCATGGAGGTCAAGGGTCAAAGCCACAGCACCTGAAATTAGATGGATCTAATAGACCTGTGTCCCTAACATCAGGTAAAGAAACAAGAGCCAGGGAGAACGAGTTTCATTTCATTCCTTCTGAACTATTCTTTGATTTAAAGAAATAATCACATCAGCATTTCTATCAGTTTCAGCTCAGATCTGAGGAATTTCCTTTGGAACATCTCAACGCTGATGAATTGTTGAGTTTTCATGTTAACAGACTCTTCAGGATTACATGGCGGTCTGTCATGCCGGCCTCAGATCAGACCGCTCCTCTGTAATCTCACTCCTGCTGAATCTGACTGCTGACCCACAGTGCAGCGGGGCACGCTGGCTCTGACCTTTGACCTCCTGGGTTGTTTGTAATGTGGGCAGTTTAGGAAGTGAAGCTCATTCCGCTGTTGTTAACTCATTATAAGCCACTCTGGGAAAGAGAATCCTGTAAAAGCAGGGTGTTTTCAAGTTTCAGTGAGCAACATTTTAGAATGTTTGGTAACACTTTACAATAAGGGTCAAGTTAAGGGTTATTTAATGCTTAAAAAGGGTTAGTTAAGGCTTAATAAGCATTAACTAACCCTTAATTAACAGTTAACTTATGTGTAATTTACTAATGGTGTTCATGTTAACTAAGGTATTAATTTATACATTATTTAATCGTTTATAAAGATGACTATTAAATAATGTATAAATTAATACCTTAGTTAACATGAACACCATTAGTAAATGATTACCAGACACATTAGTTGACTGTTAATTAAGGGTTAGTTAATGCTTATTAAGCATTAACTAACCCTTAACTTAGTGACCCTTATTGTAAAGTGTTACCGAATGTTTTAATGAGAGTTAGAAATAAAACATGAACACAGATTTTTACCCATCAAACATTAAACATTAAGGAAAAAAGGTTGATTTCTCCCTAAAAAACATTATACAAATGAAACATTATACATGATGCAACTCCCTGGTTTCCAAGAGCCAGATGTGGAAAGTAACTAAGCCCATTTCCTCGAGTAAGTATAATTCTGAGGTTCTGGCACTTTACCTGAGTATTTCCATTCTGTGAGACTTTCTACTTTTCCTCCACTACATTTCAGAGGGAAATCTTGTACATTAAAATACTTCTTACAGGTTAATGCTTCAAAAATTGAACACCGTGAAAGAATGAGGACTTTTACTTTTGATCTTTAAGTTCATTTTACCGCTAATACTGCTATACTTTTACTGAAGTAAACTTTTGAATGCAGAACTTTTATTTTTAAGGAAGTATTTTTTCATTAGGCTATGATATTGCTTTTTTGACACCAGCAACTTCATTTTTTATGGACAGTTCAGCTCTCTGTATCTTCTCTTCTATGCAGCATTTCAATGTGTTTGAGATAACGACATTTAAGATGTTTTTACAGATTCCTTTAGATCCCGCAGAATTCCAGAAAATGCTGAAGCGTCGCCCTGGGCAGCCTGTGGATTCCTCTCTATAGTGACTCTTTGTTTCTTCCCCCAGGTGAGGAAACGTGTCCAGGAGGCAGGGAGGAGACACATTCTGTCCTCAGCGGCTTCTCCGTCCCCCGAGGACACACTGATTAAATCACTGTTCCTGCTGCCCCGCCGGGTTTTACCTCACGACAAGTTTCATTCCACGATGTCTATTCTGTTTGTTTGTTTTGAGTTGTACCTGTTTATCTCTTGTATTACCTTTTATTCCTATTTTTTATCATTTCTTTTCGGCACACACTTTAATGCAAAGTTCGATCTGTTTTTAATTTTATCTCTGTTTGTTTGTGTGTTTTTAGTTGTACCTGTTTACCTCATATATTACCTTTTATTCCTATTTTCTATTATTGCTGCTTTTGGGTTTTATTGTATGTAAAGCACTTTGTAAACATTGTTTTTAGAAAACTGCTATACAAATACTGTTATTATTATTATCATTATTATTATTATTCATTTAATTTTTTTGTATATATGTATATTTTGTATATATGTATCCAGTTATGTACTCTATCTTGCACTGTTCCCACCAATCAGGTCGCCATGCCACCTAATTGTAGAGGGAGTATATAAACAGTATATCTGGTACCAGTGGTGGAAAGAGTACTAGAATGTCCAACTTAATTAGAAGTACTGTCACTTTGCTGATATTTTACTTAAGTAGAAGTAAAAGTACTGTTGTAAAAATCTACTTAAGTAAAAGTAAAAAGTAGCTTATTTATATTGTACTCAAAGTTACTGAGTTACTTTTTAGAAAAGAGAACGTTGTTAGATGTGATCTTTTCCATGCAATCATGAAAGGACGAGAGAAC
>NW_027283933.1:0-7500 GCF_046629955.1 Centroberyx affinis | reverse complement strand
TGTTTCAGAGGCGCTGCCGCTGTCGACTGTAAAAAAAAAAAAAAAAGATGGAGTAGTGAGTGTGACGGCACCCATAGGTTTCTGAAGGGCCGTTTTGATGCCAAAAGATCGGGTTTATGATCGCAAGCCAACGCAGTCAGAGCGAAGCCGAGGGTCGACACCGAGCCGCAGCTCCGCCTATTGGTCCGTAATCGGCGACCTGTCAATCACTGAACAGGCGACCTGTCAATCACTAGGAAAGCAACCCTGTTTTATAACCGTTATATCCCGTTAATGATGCAGATATTTTGAAAAACACCATAAAGACACACATTAGAAGACCAAAACCTCTTGCCGAAAAAATATATTGACTTTGATTTTGATATTTTGAGTGAGAAGTTGGGTTGTGGTCCCATTGACTTCATGGAGTCGGGCAGTTTGGAGTCTTTTTGGAGCCGGCCTCTAGCAGACGTTAGAGGAACTGCCGCTTGCCACCAATTCTTTATTGGCTTCAAAGTTCACCTGTGGTTTTGGCCGCTCGCCTGCCACCAAGTGATTGAAATTCTAGTAGCAGTGAACCAAAGCTAGCCCTGTGACCTTCAAGTCATATCCCCTAGTGGAAGCCTTCACCGCTTAATAAATCCCCCCAGGTTAGCATGAAGGAAAACAGCATAATGATCCAGTTCCCGTGAAATATCGATCATCTGTCTTCTTCTCTACCTTGCATGTTGATACCTATCCCTGGCAGCTTTTGTCCAATCCATATGATCTGCCAATCCCAAGTCAGACTGACTTCATAGAAACATCAGTCTAATCCCTATAACTTATTGATTTACAGTATCATGTGCCTATAGCTACCAAATGACTCCAAATCAGCATAAAGTTCAAATAAGCGCTGAATAATCCGATCCCTATGAATTATTGATCAGCTGTGTCCCTTTTAGACGACTTTGGTCCAATCCCTATGATATGTTGATCTGTTGTGTGCTGTGTGCATGGCTCACTGATGAGCAGTATCATGGCAAAACATCATGTCTACATTTTGAATTTCACGGTGAAAACTGTTTACCCAGGATGCTGATGTGATGTAGCGGCTGATGAGTAGCCTGGTCAGTTAGGGTCCAGGCAGGCATGTTTGTCTTTGATGGGAGCTCCATCTGAATTCTGCTTCAGGCATTTCCTTAATAAGCCTGTGGACTTCAAAGCAGCTAACTTGCATTTGCCACACGTACGCTATACCCTCTTCAAAATCAAAGCTGTTTTGTTTTTTTTTATATTCCCCCTTGCGTATTTAGACAGTGATAGCTCAGGGGTTACAGATGTAGGGGGACCGGAGTACAGAAAATGGTGCAACTGGGAATCAAACCTTGACCGCTATTACACTCGGATGCAATATTTTCATATGTTGATATAACTATTTGGGCAGTAAACCTCAGCCTTGGCTTGCCCCATAAGTGTTTTACATATTGTTCTATCTTTGTGATCGTTAGAGTTTCTGTTATTGTGAACATTCACTATTGCCATATGTGGTGCTACACAGTCCTATAAAGAACTAGAAGGGCACTCGGAGAGCGTAGACCTCCGCCAAGGTTCGTAATATTATTGCTTGTTCGTGAGTCGGATCCGGATCCGCTCCAAAATGTAATGGGTTCTTCCTTGGCCCATGCTACACCCTTCCACGAAGTTTCATGAAAATCGGGCCAGTAGTTTTTCCGTAATCCTGCTAACAGACAAACAAACAAGCGCCACCGAAAACATAACCTCCATGGCGAGGTAATGAGTAGTAAAGTATGGAAAAGCCTGATTGGGGTACTATGGAGATGAATGAATGGGGGACTATGAAACTGGGATGATTTTCCACATTTCCACATGGATATCAGAGTTGACTTCCACACGCATGGGTCACCAAAGACATTTCACCAGTATAGTAAACTCTAAACAGCCCTTTTGAAAGAGCCTATACTAAACTATCATTTTCATGCTCGCCTTGATTCTGCTGAGTGAAAACCCACATGTGAATTCAAAATTCACATGTGGGTTTTTGGACACATGTTGGTTTTCATGTGTTTTCCCATTTCCCACGTGAAGATGACACTTGCACTTGTGAATTGTCTCTTTGCATGCAAAATTACGTTTTCACAAATATGTGTCATGTGTAATGGCAGGTGAAAAAAAATGTTCAAATGTGTGAAAAAAAAACAAAAAACACTTCTCACCTATGAATTGAAATGTTCATGTGATGTTCAATGTCATGTGATGTCGGAATACAACGTGAAAGAAATTGTAAACCGAGTGAACAATCTAATACCGAGGCTTAATTCCCCCAATAGTTATATATACAGCCAGAGGCACTGTGATGTTGCCTGTGAATGGGCGAGTTGATTTGGCCGCTGTTTAGTGCAGCCAGGGAGGACGGGCACAGACCTAATTAACAGAGTATCGGGCTGCGGTGTGACTCCAACAGGCAAATCAAGGCAACCTAGACCCAGGACCCTATTAGTATGCTAATAAAGTCACTTCTCTAATGACTGATTAGCAATTCAGCAGATTTTGTCCTCGCTCCGCTTGTACACACAAATAAGAGAAACACTCCCTCCGCACGCACGCACACACACACACACACACACACACTTATTAGTTAGCACATTATTTTCTATGTTCCTCATTGCTGCCAATTTATTTATCGCCCTCCCTCCCTCCCCCACTTTAATGTTTAGTTCAAATCTATGGGACATGGGAGCCCGTGGAGATGGTTGTTACCATTGTGACGAATGCGATGTGAATGTGAAGATCGCTCAAGCAGAGCTAAATGAGATTTCTTTGTTTGGGTCGTCAGGCGCAGTGGAACTAATCTGAGCCGTTGTGTAAGGAAAGTTTATTTCTCCGTGTGAAATGCCGCGATAACATGTTGAGCGGAGTGGAGCTTATGGCGCGCAAGCGGCACCTTGACAGACTCATTGCATAGCAGACTGTGTTATTGTGTTGTCGTGGGCCATGCTGAATAACATGTTTTCTTCTGGTATCTCTCTTTTTCTCTCTTTCACTCCTCAGTGCTTAGTGGCCTCTGCTCCAACGACTGCCCAGATCAAGTCAAGGTAAGAAACCTGTATTTGTCTGTCTTTGTCTATTTGTCTGAAGACACTGTTAAAGTGCGGCGCGGTAAATGGCATGTTATATCCATCTGTCTGTCTACCTTTAGCTGTGTCTTTATCTTTCCGTGTATGAATCTGTATCTTGATCCCTTGAAAGGCTGACATACCGCCACCGTCAGCCAAAAACATCACATCTGCAGGATGTTCAACTTCTCTGGAATTGAGAAAAAAAAACGGGAGTCTTATTTTCAGACTGCAGCGATGTATTCTGGAAATTAGGGAAGGGGATTTGAATGGGTGATGTGTGTTTTTCTAAATAGGTTTCATGAGCTCTAGGGCCTTATAAACTCCCCTCCACATGCAAAGCACCTCAACACCTTTTCACGTCAAGCCAGTAAAAAAAGAACCGCAAAAAATGCGAGTTGAGGTTTGCGTTTGTCCGATAAACAAACTTTACACCTCCACATGCCCCCCCTTTCTGTCTGTCTTCCTCTTCTTCTTCATGACCTAATGCAGTTCATGAAACACTGAAAAGCAGCCTATCACTAAGACCTTGGTTCTGCTTGGTTCTGCTTGGTTCTACACTCACTCTTGTTGGTGGTGGTGGTGATGATGATGTTCTTGCTTGTTGGCATTGCTGATAACGAGTGAATATGTAGGATTTATTCATTAGAAGGCCAAATACAATAAGAACATGCTGCCGAGACTGCCTTTTGCATTGTATCAGTATTTCTTAGCAAGTTTCCAATCAGTGTTTCCAGTTCAGTGTTGGTCTCTGCTGAGAATGGGGATCATGCTAGCAGCTCTTTGATAACAGGCGTCCATCCCAACCTACCTGTTGCCCATGTCTCCGGATGTTCCTGTGGTATGAAATGCTTCCTGTCCAGGCGTCAGTGAGGTTTACTTTGGCAATCCACGACGCTCACACCTCAGCAGTCCAGCTCCATTTCAAGCCCTAGATTTTTCCAGCTGAAGAAAGCTTCAAATTCAATTTTTGTCCTTATTTTATTCACCCATTTTATTTATTTGTAGGTTTGTCCAATTGAGATCACAAATCTCATTTTCGAGGGAGACCTGGCCAAGAACGCAGCATCAAGACAAACATAAAAGTTGCATACTACTAACATACAGCACAAAGTCAGAACAATCAAAATACAATCAAAATCACATAAGCAAAAGAGAGAACATAATGTTCTGTACTAGTGTTCCCGAAGACACTCCCAGATCCCTGCTATGTCTGCCACAAGATCCTTCATTTTAGTTTGAACTCACCAAGAGAGACCAGCTCTTTAACTTAATATCCAGTCATTATTAGTTTGAACTCACCAAGAGACCAGCTCTTTAACTTAATATCAGTCATTATTAGTTTGAACTCACCAAGAGACCAGCTCTTTAACTTAATATCAGTCATTATTAATTTGAACTCACCAAGAGACCAGCTCTTTAACTTTATATCATTATTAATTTGAACTCACCAAGAGACCAGCTCTTTAACTTTATATCATTCATTATTAATTTGAACTCACCAAGAGACCAGCTCTTTAACTTTTAATATTATTATTAGTTTGAACTCACCAAGAGAGACCAGCTCTTTAACTTTATATCATTCATTATTAGTTTGAACTCACCAAGAGAGACCAGCTCTTTAACTTTATATCATTCATTATTAGTTTGAACTCACCAAGAGAGACCAGCGCTTTAACTTATATCATAATTAATTTGAACTCACCAAGAGAGACCAGCTCTTTAACTTTATATCATTCATTATTAGTTTGAACTCACCAAGAGAGACCAGCTCTTTAACTTTATATCAGATCAACTGCTTCAGCTTGTGCCTGCTACAATATCCTTCTGAATAATATTAATTGTTAAAATGTGTTCCCCTGTAGGTCATTTTTGCTGTGAGTTTCATGTAGAGGGAGCAGAGTATGTAAAGGCATAACTGGTAATCTCCACCAAGACTTTTAGGGGGCTTTCACACTGGCGTTTTTGTCCGAATCTGGTACAGTTCATGTCAAACGTTGGTAATGTTGAAAGCTTTTTTCCAACTCGGGTGCAGACCAAGCAACCACACCTGAGTTCAGCTGTACCAGGTGCTACGGTCCCAAGAGGACTGCGGTACGGTTCACATCAGCGAGAGTGCCGTCTGTTCAGGAACATTCAGGAAATAAAAAAGAGCGCATGCACTTCTGCTGTGACATGATGGAGAAAATAAATCTGTAGAGTCTGGCCAGTAACGGGGCTGTAGTGATGAGCTCACCTACAGACGTGAATGATTGCACAGCCAGTAAAGCAACATATAGGCCTATATCTACTGCCTGTCTTCTCTAAAACCTGTGCGAGCAGCTCACAAGTGGCGCTTACTGTTGTGACACCGAATAAACAAAGTCATTGCAAAGAACACAAGGTGTACACTGTTCTCCAGTTGTGGCATTTTCACCAATAGAAGTTGCCTGGTGTCCAGCCCCATGAATCGCAGCCTTTAGCATTTTTCAATATTCATGGCAATTCATAGAGTCTGGATGCAAGCCTATTCACCGGCAGTTATTTTGGACAGATTACTGCCCTAAATACCTGATTGGATGGTCGATGTAGGGACAAACCTACTTATGACAGGCGTTACAGAGCACAACATCTACCAAAATGGCATCGCCGGCATAGGAATTTAGATGATGGCAAGCTAGATTTACTGATTCCTTGCCTGGGTCCAGACCTTTGACTCCGCCCACCCACCGAGTTGACTGATTTCTGGTCTGGCATCGTGACATGAAACGGTTTCTCGGTTGAAAAATGATCGGTCCAATGGTGCCGGGGCAGGACTAACGATTAGCCAATCGAGCCACGGGGGCGGGGACTAACGCCGTTGTCAAGCTGTGCGCTGGAACCAAGGAGGAGTAATAACAACAATGGCGACCACTATAGACAAGACAGACACTGCTATCCAGGCTGTTCTGAATCCATCTGAATCCACCAATTACTTTGAAATGCGAACAGCACTCTGCTTTCAAGGCATTTATTCAAAGGGCAGATTTTTTTTCCCATCAGTGTCGACTTAAAATGACGTTTAGATTCAGGCGGATACGTCGGTCTCTAGTGATCGGTTAGGGAAAATCGAATCCCCCTCCCCCCCACGGAAATCGGTTAGAGTGGAGGCAATGTCAGACTGAAGATGGAGTGTGACGAGTTGACAGTTCTGTCTGAAATCAGGCAAAGTGATTCCATCAGTCCTTTAAAACATAATGGCATCGATGAATTAAAACAGGAACAATCAGCATGTTCAAAAGTGAATGCTGCCATGGTTACGTCAATCTGCTTTGCCACCGTGATTGGTCAAAGACTTCGATAACTGACAACTACCGAGAATTTACATCAACGAATCAGTCGTGGATAGGCTCGCGTCCAGACCCTTGAACCAGTGAACCGCATCGGGCGTGTTTTACAAAAGTGCCTCGGCTCGGCAGAGTAATGGACACCGTGGGAACAATCGAACTCGGCTTTGGACTCGTACCAGGTGTGAAAAGGACCGAGAGTTCTAAGATCCCAGAAAGGCCTTAAAGAAAATCACCTGCCTCTCCCCTGTACAGAGACTCAGTGCAGGAAGGTCTTTGCACATTATCCTTCCCCTATGGACAGGAGGATGCTGGTGTTTGGGTCTGTCCGCTCTCCTCCCCGCCCGTCACCCAGCTGACCGCTGTGATGAATGCAGTAGACGAGTGCGGCTCCCGGCTGTTACTGCTCCTCCTCTCCCCCCATCCATCACTCCCTCTATCTCTTTCTATTTTGCTCTCTCGCTCTTCTTCTCTTAGTCACCTCTCTCTCTCTCTCTCTGTCCCTTTTTCTTTGTGTCGATCTGTCTTTTCAGCCCACTCGTCTAGTTCCTCTGTGGCTTTCTTGTCTTTTCCTCTCTCTGTATCTCTCTCTCTCTCTGTCTCTCTTCTCTCTCTCTCTGTCTCTGTCTCTGTCTCTCTCTCTCTCTCTCTCTCTCTTCTCTCTCTCTCTCTCTCTCTCCATCTCTCTCTCTCTCTCTCTAACAAGAACTATTTCTTTTTTTTTTTTGCCTCATTTCTATTCCTCTCTGACCTGACTGTTGAGTCTAACAGGATAAAGGGCCAAGTCTCTCTTGCACTGCCTGTGTGTGTGTGTGTGTGCCTGTGTGTGTGTGTGTGTGTGTGTGTGTGTGTGTGTGTGTGTGTGTGTGTGTGTGTGTGACAGTCCTGTGATTAGCTGGTGTGAAGCGCTGGGTGGCCAGACAGATCTCTTCCTCTTCATTAGGTGTCATCCCTTCATAATGAAGAGATAAGGCAGTCCTCTGCATTTGGCCGCTCACACACACACACACACACACACACACACACACACACACACACACACACACACACACACACACACACACACACACACACACATACCCCTCATAGTTATTCATGAT
>NW_027283932.1:12500-15551 GCF_046629955.1 Centroberyx affinis | reverse complement strand
TTTACTTGTCAGAGTCACTGTATAAATAAAGTTTTGATTGGTTGGCTGACCTGTGTGTATGTGTCCTGCACGCTGCAGTCCACCAGCACCATGATGAGGATGGCGATGGGAACCCCGAAGTCTCGATGATCCTGCGGAGCTGAAACACACAGGCTGAAACTACGGAAGCCCACTGAGGACATTTTCATACATTTTACTTACGCTGTTCTCCTGTGGTAACAAGTTCATTTTCTCTGTTTTCTTGAGATAAAGTTATTTATGTTGTTATCTCAAGACATTTTGTTTTCCCAAGATAATGACATCATAAAGAGATAAAGAGATAAAGTAACGGGCAGAGAGGAATTCTCTTAATATGGAGAAAACTTTGTTTCCTGAGATAAAGAAGTAAATCAGACTGGAGCTGCTGACCGACGACATCCTGAATATTTCAAAAGGAGGTTTAGCTCCATGCAGAAAATGATGTCATCATCTCAGGCAAACAATCTTTGTGATCCAGAGAAAATGAGAAAATGGTCTCATTATATCCCGAGATCTCAAGATCATTTTTTCATTATCTCTGAAAAAAAACAGTGTTGTCTCAAGATAATGACATAAATCACTTGATATCTCGAGAAAACAAAGAAAATTAACTTATCATGGGATAATGCTGTAAATAAAATATATGAATTTATGTCCTCAATGGGCTTCTGTAGAAAAACACATTTAGAACCAACATGCGGGCCTCCATGTGGTTTTACGGTGGACAGGATGCTGACTGGCAGGTTCTGTAGGGAAGTGGATTCTCCTCCAAACCTGCTCAAGTGCCTCTGAGCAAGAGAGGAACATGAGCTGCAGACTGTGATGAGGACAACAGACACATGTCTGTCTGTCAGTGGTGGAAAAAGTCCTCAAATCTTTTACTTCAGTGAAAGTATTAAAACCATGATGGAAAAATATGTCTAATAATAATAATAATGATAAGTTCTGAATTCCAAAGTTTCCTTCAGTAAAGTCTAGAAGTATTATCAGTAAAATGTCCTGAAGTATCAAAGTAAAAGTCGTCATTCTGTCAGAGAGTTAAATTATTGCAGCATGAAGCTGTCAGAAGTGTTTTAATCTTGTCGTCTAACTGATCCAGATCCTGTTGGAGTTTAAACTCTAACAATGAAACATATTTTATGAGCTCATCGTATGTTTTGATGTAAAAACTTATTCTGCAAAGTAACTAGTGACTCAGCTGGCAGATAAATGTGGAGGAGGAGAAAGTCTGAAGAATGAAAAACTCTAAAGATCCAGAACCTCAGAACTGGACTGAGTTACCTTCCACCTCTGATATTTGTACACATGTAAACCCAGTGCACATGGACCTGTATGTGCACATGGACCTGTAGGTGCACGTGGACCTGTAGGTGCACATGGACATATATGTGCACGTGGACCTGTAGGTACACATGTACATATATGTGCACGTGGACCTGTAGGTGCACATGTACATATATGTGCACGTGGACCTGTAGGTGCACATGTACATATATGTGCACGTGGACCAGTAGGTGCACATGGACCTGTAGGTACACATGTACATATATGTGCACGTGGACCTGTAGGTGTACATGGACCTGTAGGTGCACGTGGACCTGTAGGTGCACATGGACCTGTAGGTGCACATGTACATATATGTGCACGTGGACCTGTAGGTGCACATGTACATATATGTGCACGTGGACCTGTAGGTACACATGTACATATATGTGCACGTGGACCTGTAGGTGTACATGGACCTGTAGGTGCACGTGGACCTGTAGGTGCACGTGGACCTGTCGGTGCACATGGACCTGTAGGTGCACATGGACCTGTCGGTGCACGTGGACCTGTCGGTGCACATGGACCTGTCGGTGCACATGGACCTGTAGGTGCACATGTACATATATGTGCACGTGGACCTGTAGGTGCACATGGACCTGTAGGTGCACGTGGACCTGTCGGTGCACGTGGACCTGTAGGCGCACGTGGACCTGTAGGTGCACGTGGACCTGTCGGTGCACATGGACCTGTCGGTGCACATGGACCCTGAGCGGACATACTGACCCTGCCGGGGAAGAAGGCGCTGTTCTTGAACTTGCGCAGGTAGAAGGCGATGAAGTAGGTTCCCGACCTGAGGACGAAGGACAGGAGCGCCGTGTTGGGCTCTCCCACGACCTTCCCAGGATTCCCGGCGGCCAGGGTGGAGTTACACAGAGAGGAGGACGCTGTGTCGTTACCATGGTAACAGCTTTGGAGAGGATGCTCCTGAAAGATCTAGAGAGATCGACAGAAAGAAAGAAGAAGCTGACAGCGGCTCAGTGGGAAGAGCGAGGAGCTGAAGACAGGATCAATAGAGCTGATAATCAATATGATCATTTATCCTCTTCCAGTGAATCAGATGGTGATGACACGCTGATGTGGGATGAACATTCCTTATGAGTATGGTGATATTGATTTATATGACCCAGCACCAGGTGTTGCAGTGAGAACCCTGCAGTGAGAACCCTGCTGTGAGAACCCTGCTGTGAGAACCCTGCTGTGAGAACCCTGCTGTGAGAACCCTGCTGTGAGAACCCTGCTGTGAGAACCCTGCTGTGAGAACCCTGCTGTTCTGGTTCTCAGTACAGAACTGGAACCTCGACAGAAGCTACAGCTGTGAGTTAATTTACAGAAGTAACAAGCAGCAGATGGATCTCAACACAAAGTCTGTTGTTGCTCCGGTCGTTTACAGCGGAAGACAGATGACTCAGTCTCAGGGTGTTCGGGTCTCTCTGACCTCTGACCTCTGACCTCTAGCCTCTGACCTCTGACCTCTGGCCTCACCTTGACCAGTTTGGCGAACGTCTCGTAGATGAAGATGAGGGAGATGAGGAAGGAGAAGATCTCCTGCGTGAAGCGGGACACGAAGCGGACCAGGAAGCTTCCGTCTAACGCCACGGTGAGAAGAACGATGAGGACCAACCAGAACCCGATCCACACCCGGCCCGTCAGGTACTCCATCTGGTTGTCCTTACAGAACTACACACAACACACACACACACACACACA
>NW_027283932.1:0-2500 GCF_046629955.1 Centroberyx affinis | reverse complement strand
TTAGTGCTCATCTCATTTTACATCTCTGTATGAGACTAATGATTTATCTTATCAGTCTTTTATTCTTTTCTTGTTTGATCTTTTATATTTCTCTTTGGTCCCTGGTTTTAATTTTATTCTTTATTCCATATCTTTTGTTATTTCCTCTGTTTTGATGTGAATCACCTTTTCCACTCTGTGTTAGATCAGTGCTCCAGAAACACATTTCATCATTATTAGTTTCTGCAAGACAATCGTCTGTAAAAGAGCTGAAAACTTGTTTTTTCACAGTGAGTTTCAGGAATAATTTAGTCAGAGTACGAGTCCGTTTTTTCACATGGAGATTTTCATTTTGGATTCAACTCTTCTTATTTACCTTAAAGTGAAGATTCATCCTGAATCAGAGTTGGAGCCTGTTAGTCGACATTTTACTGCTCAGTTCTGGTGACAAACATCAGAGCTTCACCGTCTATTTAACATTATTGGTGTGTGGAGACCAGTGTTGGGCAAGTTACTGAAAATTAGTAATTAGTTACTAGATACTTCTCTCAAAAAATAATTGAATTACTTTACCAATTACTGCATAATAAAAGTAATTAGTTACTAGGGAAAGTAACTTTTGTGTTACTTTTAAATGTCTGCTTCAATTCTCTTATGACACACAGCTTTATTATTTTAGTGTTGCTGTGGCACAGCTGGGACAAGGCAACTGTCACATTTTATCTGTCACTGTGCCCATTATCACTATGATGAAAAGTAAGTAGTGGAGCAATAAAACACAATAGAATCTAAGTGCTGACTCCGCCCACCCGGGCCAGTTTTGGCATACGCCGGTAACAATTACAAGTGCACCCTATCCTACAGCCCCTGCTCTCAGCAGAGGGAGGAAGTGCTGTGATCATGTGACTCTCTGGATCAGACAAGCAAGCAGAGAAAACCTGCATCAGCCAAACCAATTTATTGCCAAATGCTTTGGGATTCAACACATTAACTTTGCTTCATATGGTCAGAAAAAGTCTCCAGATTTGTCTCTAGTCTCTTTTGAGAAATAAAGTCTCAGGTCGGTCGTCTTTTGATTCACTCGCTGCACCGTAAAGTCGGATGATCATAAACCGGATGATCCAGTAACGAGTAACGAGCCCATTTAAATTTCAGTAATTGTAATTGCATTATTAATTTGAAAAAGTAATTAGTTACATTACTAGTTACTGCCAAAAGTAGTGGAATTACAGTAACGCGGTTATTCCCAACACTGATGGAGACCTATGTTGCATTTTATCATTTTCTGCATGTCTGCATCACTTTCTGCAGCTGCTCCATTGAAGATAAATGGATGTGACTTCATATCCTGATATTACACACTATTTATATTTATATTTATATTTATATTACACTACTGCTGACAGCATGGACCAGCACACAGCCTCAGCCTCCCATTCAATGTCAATGGAAAGCTTTTCTGGATGACGTCACACATTAGTCTAGTTCTGCAGATGCATAAATCTACAACAACTGCAGAAAATCACAGGAATGACAGAACATAAATTCAGTTTTAGGTTAATTGTCCCTTTAACGGCCTTCATTTAAATGATACAAACAGTGATGTAATAATAACAGGAGGATGACCTCTGACCTCCAGTCAGTGATCATCATAAGACAAAAAAAGACCAAAAATCAATTATATTTTCAGAAAAGCTGTAAGTTATAATGAATTTATCAATAATAACTCCTTTTTATTCTGCAAATAAAAACTATACTGCAAATACAATATATAAAAACTGAGCCAACAAGTTTTAGTGAGTAGAAGCGTAGTAGAATCAGAGTGAAACAGAGAAGTAGAAACAGACTGTACTCACTGAAGTCAGCCTTCAGTCTCTCATACAACAAGCAGTTGAAATATTTCATCACCACCAGAGCAGAAACTTCAGGCTTCATTTTCACTCAGAATGATGGATTGTTTCCTCAAATACGAGGCATTTTGGGCCACACACATACACACACACACACACACACACACACACACACACACACACACACACACACACATACACACACATAACTGAGACAATAGCTGATCAGTTCGCAGTGTGTGGGCAGGGTGGAGTCAGAGTGTCGGGGGAGCAGCATTGTGTTCAGGTCAACAACAACATGGTGAGATTCACATGAGCAGATAAAGAAGAAGAAGAAAAGTCTTCTCTGTTAAAAAGCTTCGTTGTGTTTTGTTCACTGTCTGCCGGACTGCAGCGAGTCTTTAAAAAGTCCATCATCTGGTTTAATGCTGATCTGTCAGGAACAGGCTGGTCCAGGTTTCCCTGACATCAGAAACACTCAATATGGATGCAGTTAAAGCCATTAACATCATTTAACTCCTCTATTCATTTTCATATTAGACTGAAAGGGGGCGGGGCCAGAATCCCTTATTTGGGCAGAAAAATTAGAGGAAAATTCAGATGGATTGTGGGCGGGGCCAGAGGCTTCGGTCTGCAGCTACAAACACACAACAGACAAATCAGGCATTTTT
>NW_027283931.1:0-18891 GCF_046629955.1 Centroberyx affinis | reverse complement strand
AATTGTTTATGACTGTGTTTATGAAAGCCTACTGTATGTGTATGGTTACATAACATCTAGCTTGTTGCTTTTTTTTTTTTAAATCTTTTTTTTTAAAAACAGCTTTAAAAAGCAAACTATCTGTTTATACTTCATTATTATTGATAGGTAATTTATAAAACCACAAGTCTAATACTCTAATATATCTCCATTAGCAATAGCAATAGCAATTGTTAGTAAAAGTAAAAAGGGTGAAGAAGAAGAAGAATTTGTGAAATTTTAAACATTTCAGTCTAAACCACATCTAATTCCAGATTAAGCCCCACCCACTTATGTTTTTATCTTAATATGGATACAAATAGAAATTATTTGGTTGGTTGAACAAATACAGATATAAATAGTAGCAAACAAGCTTATTAGCTGACCAACAGGCCGACCAAGAACCACCATATGAATAAATTATCAGTTTTATCTCAGCGCAACCAAATAAAACTCTCATTGAAATACGACACCAGCTACACTGAGACTGTTGTGAAACAGTGTCTGTGTGTGTTTACAGAGCTCACCACTGGTCCGCTGGCAGGACAGTCACTGTCTGTCTGTCTGTCTGTCTGTCTGTCTGTCTGTTATGGTAAGAGGTATTCATGTCCTGTTTTCTTCTTCTTCTTCTTCTTCTTCTTCTTCTTCTTCTTCTTCTTCTTCTTCTTCTTCCTCCTCCTCCTCTGTCATCCCACCCAGGACTTTGTGTATCACGGCCTGGCTGCCTTCTTCTACCTCAGTGCTTCAGTGGCTTTGGCCAAAGTGACTCTGGAAATGAAAGATGGCGTCCTCCAAAACTACCAGCTGGACATTTCTGCAGTGGTGAGTCCAGCAGAGCTCCTCCAACATGGAGGAGTCTGGCTGCTTTCATGTTGACTGGATGTTGAATTGTCTACAGATTGTTTATTACAGCAATGTTCCAGCAATATACATCAATATACTCCATATAGGCCTTTATCTTAAAGCGGTGATTCTCAACCTTTTTCACATCAAGGACCCCTAATTTAGTCCACATTAGGGCCACGGACCCCCATTTGATGAGACTTTGTCTCTCTGACCCAAATCTGAGAATATTTGTATTGTCAGATATGATTTTGTCCAGAATTCCATGACTAAATGTAAACTATGATCAAAACAGTCATTCTAATACATTCTCCAATTGTATTACAGTAACTTCTTGTAAATGAAATAATGCTGAAGTTTAACAATTCATCAATTTGCTGGGGACCCTCTGGAACCCCAACAAGAACCCCTGGTTGTCCCCGGACCCCACGTTGAGAACTACTGTCTTAAAGGACAAGTCCAGTGTGATTTGAGTTTTTTGCTCATTTTTTTTTACCATTTCCATTCCTTAAATGTAAATTCTGACAGTTTTTATATACATGAACCACGATTAAAGATATTTTTAAATCAGTTTTGCCAAACCTCTCAGGCTCATTCACTCCCATTCAATTCTTATTTCTGCTTTCTGCTTGTAAGAGGCAAGATACCACTTCCGGGTCACTACATGTCTGATTTCTGCATTTTCCTCGCCAGAATAAATCTTTCAATCTATACCTAACGTTCTCTGTGGTTGTCAATCACAACCCAGTCAAGCCAACAAAGCAAAGCAAGACTCTGTTTCAGAATGTAATTTAAAAAACAACTAAGACGAAGGAAAAATAGCAATATGTCCAAATGTGATAAAAGCTGGAAAACAATCTACAGTGATGGAAAACAGTGGAAAAGTGCAAAAACTCCAATCACACTGGAACTGTCCTTTAATGAGACTTGCTGCATCTGTTTACCATTGGACCCAGCCTCCGTCTCATAGTGCGGGTCGATATATTGCTGATTGGAACTTCTTTAGACCAGATTAAACCAGGTCTGCACTTTAAAGGTGTCACAACTGAGACTTATGTCGGCTTTTAAACTCATTTAAGTTTTTAAAGCCTAACAACTCAGTGATGTTGACTGAGTTGTGTCCATGCTGCTGCTGTAGACAGGAGTCTCTGTGAGGAAGACCACATCCTGACTTCCTCCTCCTCTTCTCTTCCAGGTCTTCTCCTACATAGCAACCCTCCTCTACTTCATCCACACCATCCTGTCTGCCATCCGGTGGAAGTCCTTCTAGCTGCGACCGGGCTGCAGAGCCTCACTAACCGCACCAGGACAAATATTGTTTTTATTTTTTACACCTGTAAATAAAGCCACGGCACACTGAGATGAAGGCAAGGCTGTGGAGGAGTCAGTCCTGGTTTGGTTTTCCCTCTGCTGGGAGTGGAGGAGAAGACTTGGGAAGCTGTTTTTTCCTGTGAAGACACCAGAGCTGCGGAGCAACATCTGGATCTGTCATCCTACAACATCCTACTGCATCCTACAACATCCTACTGCATCCTACAACACACTACTGCATCCTACTGCATCCTACTGTATCCCACAACATCCTACAGCATCCCACAACATCTCACAGCATCTCACAACATCCTACAGCATCTCACAGCATCCCACAACATCCTACTGCATCTCACAGCATCCTACTGCATCTCACAGCATCCCACAACATCCCACAGCATCCTACAGCATCCACAACATCCTACAGCATCTCACAGCATCCCACAACATCCTACTGCATCTCACAGCATCCCACAACATCCCACAGCATCCTACAGCATCCCACAACATCCTACAGCATCTCACAGCATCCCACAACATCCTACTGCATCTCACAGCATCCTACTGCATCTCACAGCATCCCACAACATCCTACAGCATCTCACAGCATCCCACAACATCCTACAGCATCTCACAGCATCCCACAACATCCTACTGCATCTCACAGCATCCTACAGCATCCCACAACATCCTACTGCATCTCACAGCATCTCACAGCATCCTACAATATCCTTCAGCATCCTGTCATGACTGGTGGAGTCAGAAGGCCTCAGTCCGTCCTGTTGGGGATCCAAAGCGATGAGTGACAGTTCAGACTCAAACACTGTGCTAGCTAACTGCCAGCCGACCAGCCGAGCCTGATGGTCTGTGTCACAGCCGGAACAACAGAGCTGTGGGACTGTCAGCTGCATCCGTTGTCTTAAAGCACTGCAATACTGTAGATCCACACAGGCTGGAGCTGCTACCAAACCTCTCATTATATCATTATACCTGCTGACATGACACATTTATCAGTTCTCACCCAGCCTGCACACATCAGCATGGCTCACATCAGGACAGGATGACAAAAGTACAGAATGAATGTTTAGGTTTAGCTCACTGAAGATGGGAATCTGCGGATGGGGGACGATGTCATCCCCTCCTGCTTAGCCCCCTCCTCTGTGGATCTATACTGGAATAATTGTTACTGCAGTCAATTTTTTGTTTGTTTTCCTTTTATTAAATGGTTTAGATTGGTATTTATACTCAGTTGTTTTAACGAAAGGTCTGATGTGGCTGTTTTGTATTTTTGTAAGTTTCCAACTCAAATAGAAGAAAATAAAATGTCAAACTGAGCAGGAAACAGGAGGCAGGATGTATGATTTTTTTTTCTTTTTTGTAAAGTTAGCCTTTGCTACTGACAGCTTCTTTTTTGTAAATTTTTGAAACTGCCGAATTCATTGAAAATGAATAAATGTGTTTGTTTTGAAACATTTGAGACCAAAAATCACTTTAATCACCAAGTCCAAAAATGAGCAGGAATTAGTGTTGGTAACATGTAGTACAGACTGACACAGATAGACAGGAGAATATACACATCACTGTAATGTCTTCAGTGTTAATACACACAATACAAGACACCAAGCAGCATCCACTCTGTCTGCAGGGTGGAGACAGGGACCAATCAGACGCTGTGTTGCTACCTTAGCTGTCTCCATGGTTACAGAGGGCGGGGGTGGGGGGGGGGGGGGGGGGGGTTGATGGGGGTGATGCCGGCTGTTGACACTTATTAATATTTCACCAGCAGCAACACCAGGTGAAGCAGAGAGGGCAAACACACCGATCTGGTTCGGTCAGTAAACCGCAGAGTTTACACTTCACTGAAAAAACACAGTGACTCTGCTGGTGTCAGGTTGGGGGGGGGGGGGGGCAAACCAGTACCTGGTGAGTTGTTTCGGTTCAGTTTGTTTTGGCGAACTGACTTAAAACAGGCAGAGGGACAAAGGAAAACGGTCAAAATGAACCACGAGATATAAAACACTTAAAACACATAAAACACAAGGTAAGACATGAGATAGAAGCAATAAAATACCAGAAATAAAATACAATAAACTGAAACATATGTACTCTGGATCGAGCTGCTAATAGAACTGGTTAGTGGTGGAGAACCCTGGCCTCCATCAGGTCCTCAGATGCCACTGGGGCAGAAATCTTGTTTTTCATTTTCACTCTTTTTTGTTATCGTGTTTTCCTTATAATTTTCCCGTCATTTACAGATGACAGGGGAATACACTACATCAGTCAAAGCATTAATTCACCCTCTCTCTCTCTCTCTCTCACACACACACACACACTATATAAGTCACACACACATAACCAAAAGGGCTGGGGTGCAACCATGGTTATAGACATTATTTTTTCATACCATATTGACGTTGTTGGTGGGTTTTCGTCCAGCCGAGCATGTGGGATTGAAAGGCAGGCAGCCAGCTTCCCATTTACACCAGTATGTACATCCAGAGTGAGAATGCATTTCACTGAGTTTCTGAGTGTTTTAATGGTGTGTGTGTGTGTGTGTGTGTGTGTGTGTGTGTGTGTGTGTGTTGTTCGGCCGGTTTCCACTCAGCTGCTGGCGCTCTTCACCAGAGAGACCGAGGAGTTTCCAGATCAACGGCAAGAACATGAAACCAGGTTTAATGGGGTATGGCTGGACGTAAATACAGGACAGGCTGCTTCACACACACACACACACACACACACACACACACACGTGCGCACACACACACACACACATAGCTGCACATCAGGACTGACGGGTGCATGGATACCAACGTTCTATAATTATCTGTGCACACCCATCACACAATGCTGCATGGGCATGACTACACAGGCACACACACACACACACACACACACACACACACACACACAAACGTCTTTGCACAAAAGTGCTACTGTTACTGTGCTATTTATTTGTGGAGGGTAAAGGTGAACCTCTTGAACACACACACACACACACACACACACGCACACACACACACAGTGTAAGGCTGATCGGTATGGCAGGTCAGTGAACTGTAGCTGTGATGTATAATTGATTGGGGAGGCAGCAGGTGATAATAGCGGAGCATCTCCATGAAACCGAAGAGCAGCGGAGCCTCCGGACGTCTTTGACCCCGATCAGAGTCCAACACACGGCCTGCAGCAGGGAAACAACAGGAAATATCAAGGAGGGTCAACAGGAATCAATTATATTTCAGCAAAGCATTCATTTAGCTTTGTGTGTGTGTGTTTCCCCTTATAAAACACTCTATCTTCATGTAACCAGTGGTGAAACGAGTATGTCCTACTGCAACAGAAGTACTGTTACACACAGAAAAATAAAAGTGCGAACTGGAACCGAAAAGTTCTTCGGAGTGATGCCACAGAAGAACCATTTCTGGTTCCACAAAGAACCTTTCAAGAACCTTTTAAGAAATATATGGTTTCAAAGAACCATATAAGGTTATTTGGGACAGGCTATTAAAAAGTTCCTAATTCTTAGTTAGGCAATTGGATGGTGGGTGATGGTGTAAATGTGGAAAATAACCAAACCCCTCTATATTGTGCAATTGCAAATGAGGCTATAGAAGGACAGATAAAAACACAATGCAGGAGTCTAGTGCAGAAATGGTTCTTTAAAGAACCTTGGTCTGAAAGGTTCTTTATGGAACCAGAAATGGTTTTTCTATGGCATCACTCCCAAGAACCATTTTCGGCACCTTTATTTTTCTGTGTGTACCTTGCTGATATTTTAGTAGTAGTAAAAGCACCGGTGTAAAACTCTACTGCAGTAAAAGTAAAAAAGTGTGTGATTTAAAATGTCCTCAGAGTAAAAGTTCCTGAGTTCCTCTTTAGAACAGAGAACGTTGTCAGCTGTGATCTTTTCCATGTGATTCTAACAGGAGAGAGGACAGAGTTCACACTAGATTCTTTTCACTGGAAACATTAGAAAAGAGAAAATAAAGTGCAGAAACAAAGTAAAGTCAGATTCCTCTTCTCACTGTGAATGGATCCACAGTTTGTCAGTTTACGTTGATCCAGTTTCTGTTGCTGATGCAGAGACACACCATCTGTTCTGTGATGGATGGATTTAAAATGGACTGAAGGACAAAACTGCAGGAGAGATGGACTGAAGTAAAAGTCAAATTATTGACTTTAACGTACAAGAACACAAAAAAGTTACTCAATTACAGTAACTGGAGTAAATGTAATTAGTTACTTCCACCCTTGCATATAACGGTAACACTTTACAATATGGGTCACTAAGTTATGGGTAAGTTAATGCTTAATAAGCCTTAACTAACCCTTAATTAACAGTTAACTAATGTGTCTGGTAATCATTTACTAATGGTGTTCATGTTAACTAAGGTATTAATTTATACATGATTTAATAGTCATCTTTATAAACTATTAAATAATGTATAAATTAATACTTTAGTTAACATGAACACTTTAGTAAATTACACATTATTTAACTGTTAATTAAGGGTTAGTTAATGCTTATTAAGCATTTACTAACCTTAACTTAGTGACCCTTATTGTAAAGTGTTACTCATATAACTTACATCAGACTGATATTATTTACCATGATCTCTACTATCAATCTACATCATAAAGATTTATTTCAGCCTAAAAATGTGGTGAACTCTATTCCACAAAAGAGAAGATGCTAAAGTGAGTTCAGACGGTTCATCCTCCACTACTGACAACTACTGTAGTGACAACAGTGACAAAAAACAGTTTCATAGAGCGATGATCACTTTACACTGCAATATGAGAGACAACCACATGCTGCATATTTAATACGCTGAAATGTAAGTGAGATGAGGATGGAGTATTTATGATTTATTGATTAAATATCAGATTTACAAACTGAAGTGCAGTGTGGAAAGCTCTGCTGCCCCCTGTGGCTGCTGGGACTCATTACAGGAAAGACAAAAGTCTGTCTGTCACACATTCAGATTATGGGAAGTGTGTTGAAACCAAACAGCCTTTCTGAACTGGCTGTGCTCAGGCTGCCTGGGGGGGGGGGGGGGGGGGGGGGGGGGGGGGCTGAGCTTAGTATGGTATGGTATGATATGGTATGGTATTATGGTATGGTATATTATTGTATATTAGTATGGTATATTATAGTATGGTATCTCATATTATGGTATATTATGTATATTACGGTATGACATATTATGGTATGGTGTATTATAGTATGGTATGGTATCTTATGGTATCTTATGGCGTATTAGTATGGTATATTATAGTATGGTATCTTATATTATGGTATATTATGTATATTACGGTATGACATTATGGCATGGTGTATTATAGTATGGTATGGTATGGTATATTATGGTATATTAGTATGGTATGTTATGGCATGGCATGGTATGGTATCTTATATTATGCTATATATGGTGAACTGTGGAAGTGGCATTTGTATTCAGTATATAGATGTATATAAGTATAGATGTATATATTTGTATACTGAGTGTGTATATACTCAGTAATACTGTCAGTATATAACTTGACCTCAGGTCTAATCTTGAAAATTAAGTCGTAAAGTCATTGGTGATTAATAAATGTATTTTCTACACTGTTGCAGCAGAGAATTAAATCAGACGATTAAGTATTTTCTCTGTCCTGTTTCTACTGACTCCAGGTGAGGAGCAGACTTCATCGTTATCCTGCATCACTCATCTAGTAAATAAACCATATCATCATGATGTGCAGAGAATAGTTTAAAATATATTTTTTTTCAAAAGTACAAATTGTACTTCGACTGTTTTCAGTGGGACAAAGAAAAGCTTTAGATTGAGAGACAGACAAAATTTAGTTATTTTCACATATAAAATGATAATACACAGAAAGAAGAAGATAACAAAGTGCAGTTGAGACAAAAAGGTATGGGGTTTATGAAAAACATCTCAAACCAAAACCCAGCTGAATGTTACTGCAGATGACCCAGTGCTTACTGTAAATCTAAAAACCAGTAGAGTTAAAGTGAAATAAACAGCCGCACGCAGAACCGTACAGAAACATTTAGAGTTGGCAGCGGCTGTAATGAAAGCGCTGCCGGGTGAAGCGGAGGCGTCTGAGTGGAGCCGCTGTGTGTTCAGCCTGGATGTGACAAATCCAAACGGAAAAGGCAAGAACAAAAGGACAAACAGAGCCTGAACGAACCGCAGCTCGACAAAAATAACTTTATTTCCCACAGACCAAAGTCAGCGGGAACGAAGGTTTGAAGCCGCCGGCGGTGAGGAGGGAGTTTACTCCATCAAGCCCGGGTGCAATGTCACGCTCTGCAGAGACAAAGTCATGCATCTGAGCATCTGAGCATCTGAGCATCTGAGCATCTGAGCATCTGAGCATCTGAAACCTGCAGCATGACCTTTACCCCCTGGAGGCTGTCACCCATAGCATGCTTTGTAATATTAAATGAATTAAACACACCATTTCAAAACTGCTTTTAATCTCTAGCTCTCCTTTGGCCTCCTGGCCTTTTATTTTAACTGTCTTCTCTTTTTCCCACTCGACATTCGTTCTATTCTCTGTTTTATTCATTGTTATTGTCTGTAAAGCGTCTTTGAGTATCTAGAAAAGCGCTATACAAATAAAATTTATTATTAATAATAATACATTTTATTTGTATAGCGCTTTTCAAGGTACTTGAAGATGCTTCACAGCAAAAGACAACGGCAAAAAAGAGAAAAAATTACAATTTAATTACATTACATCAAAAGCGGAAAGATGACTATTGCAATATAGAACCAAGAGATAAAAAAAAGAGAAGAGATAAAAGAACAATGGAGAAAATTACATATTAAAGATGATTTATGATTCGAGTTTTTTAGGTTTTTGTCCACTAAATGTAGTTAAATGTTTTCTGTTTATGCTATAACACATCCCCCCCCCCCCGTATAATTAACATGTTGGCGGCTGTCAGTCATCTTCAGTCCCGCGTTCATTTACATACTGAAACCAGGAAACCAACGTCCGCATGAAATGAACTGAGTTTGATTCAGAGATTCACAGTCTGGAAAACTGATATCAACTCTGACAAGATTAAAACAAACGGGAGGAAACTTAACTCCTTACTGACAGAATGAAACACTTCTACAGACTGGATCAGGCAGATTTTACTGATATTAAAAGATGAACTTCTGGTAATGATCTTTGTAAACTGGATGAACTGGTTGAGTTTACTGGCCAAAACTAAAGCAGAGGGAGTTTGAAGTTTTAGCGGTGTGTTTAGTGGAGATGTTGAGGTCGGGCTCCAGCAGTGGAAAAGGAAAACAAGAACATGGTTGTGTGGATTCAAATTACAATAATTCAAAGTCTACGTTCAGCTCGGTTAATATTCTCAGTTCCTTTATTACCACGCTGACCACAAAACATTATTCCATTTCAAAATTTTATACGCATATCAGGTAATTTCATCAACTGTGATTCTACCCACTGAGCAATTTTACGTTGTTTAGCCCAGTGATTCTCAACTTTTTTCATATCAAGGACCCCTAATTTAGTCCACATTGGGGCCACAGACCCCCATTTGATGAGATTTTGTCTCTCAGACCCAAATCTGAGAATATTTTTTATTGTTAGAGATGATTTTGGCCAGAATTACATGACTATCTGTATTGCAGGTAGAGAGATAACTGTGGAACTATGATCAAAATAGTCTTTTCTTCTACATTCTCCAACTGTGTTAACTTCCTGTAACTGAAAAAATGGTTAAAAAGTTTAACAATTCATGAGTTTGCTGGGGACCCCCTGGAACCCCCTCAAGGACCCCTGGTGGTCCCCGGACCCCACGTTGAGAACCACTGGTTTAGCCATTTAAAAGATGTCTAAATGGTTCTAGACGTCGAGGCTAAAATGAGGCTACATGGGGTTTAAAAGTGAAAGAGTGCGTCTTCTGGGGTAAATGACACAAATAAAGCATCATCTTGTACATATGGACTTCTCTGCTGCTGCATATTTTTGATATTTACAGCTGTGCATTGCTTAAATATGTAATAATGTATTTAATGGTTGGTCTAAAACCAGGCTCCACCTAGCCAAAAAGATTCTGGACCATATGAGAGCTGAAGCACATTGAAATCACATCTAGTTTTTTTTTTTTTTGTGTAAATTGACCAGTTTTAACGTTGAACTATGATTGCTTTACTCTTTCTGTGAAGCACCTTGAGATTTTGTTGTATTTTAAAGTGTGCTATATAAATAAAATTCATTATTATTATTATCAGTGCTCAGTGGGAAAGTTACAATCAAAGTCTGAATGTGTTAAAAGTTAAAGACAAGCACTTGAGTCCAAATTTAGATTTTGAGTCGTGACTCGACTCTGACTCAAGCACTGAGGACTTGAACCTGAACTCAGGACTTGATCACCTCAGACCCGGCTCCACGTCTTTTCAGCGTTGAACAGATTGATGAGCGGGAACGTCGCTTGTCAAGAGACAGATGAAGATGAAGACACTTGGCGCAAGACGTAGAGCCAAATGTAAAATCTGTAAAAGGACAGTTGAGGAAAAGACTGTTCTAGCAGTTAGTCCTGGACTCAAACTGGTTGCTCAGACTCAGACTCGAGTGCTGAGGACTTGAGACTCCACTCTGACATGACCTGGTGACTCAGGCTTGAACTTGGGTTCAAACATTGAGGATTTGAGACTTGACTTGGATTGGAGGTTTGGTGACTCGACTACAACGCTGAGCCTTTCTGACAATCTTTTCTGAAAATGATGTGTAGTGTTTTGGGAATGAACTCTAATGTTTTGGTGAATCTAAACGACATCATCAACCAGAAAACACTGAACATTTCCTCATGGAAATAAGCCGTCAAAATGGCGCAGCGCCATCCATCAAACACACGACGTCACGGTGAGCAGCAGCTTGTCACTTCCAGCTTCATCATGAGCTCGAACCAGGAAGAATATTCTGGGATGCGGATCTGTTCATGACAGCAGCTCTTGTGTCTCTTGTTAAACCTGTCAGGCTCTCAGGCTGTGAATCGATCGCTGTAATCCTCCGTTTTAAGCAGGAAGTCATGAGGAGCTGCTTCCCAGCAGCTGCTGCAGGGGTTTGGGAAGCTTCCAGTCCCGTCTGGGCCGGAGGAGGAGGAAGAGGAGGAGGAGGAGGAGGAGGAGGAGGACCAGCAGCATCCTCAAAGCAGCTCGCTTCACTTCACCAGCCTCTACTGATTCCTTTACTAACATCTTTCAGGTGCATTTTCCCCGAGTGAGAATGTAGCAGTTCAGTGTCTTGTGCAAGGACACTTTGACACGGGACATGGCTGCTGATCGGGATCGAACCTGTGACCCGTCTGATACGGGACAGACTAACTAGGACACCATTTCCCCTTTCATTTTCACAGTTTTGTTTCATTTGCATTGGACCAATTGGGAACTAATTACATTTCCTCACGTTACTGTAATTGAGTTGCTTTTTTGTGTTCTTTTACTTCTTGGAGAAAGTCAGTAATTTAATTTTTACTTAAATACGTTTTTACTGCAGTTTTGTCCTTCAGTCCATTTTAAATCCATCCATCACAGAACAGGTTGTGTGTCTCTGCATCAGCAACAGAAACTGGATCAACGTAAAGAGGAATCTGACTTTACTTTGTTTCTGCACTTTATTTTGTCGTTTCCAATGTTTCCAGTTAAAAGAATCTAGTTTGAACTCTGTCCTCTCTCCTTTTAGAATCACATGCGAAGTCCACACAAAAGTACAGCAGTACTTTTACTTCTACTTCACTAAAATATCAGCGAAGTAACAGTACTTCTACTCAGTGGTGGAAAGTAACTAAGTACATTTACTCAAGTACTGTACTTAAGTACAATTTTGAGATACTTGTACTTTACTTGAGTATTTCCATTTGATGCTACTTTATACTTCCACTCCACTACATTTCAGAGGGAAATATTGTACTTTCTGCTCCACTACATTTATTTGACAGCTTTAGTTACTTTTCAGATGGAGATTTGACACAATGGATAATATAACAAGCTTTTAAAATACAACACATTGTTAAAGATGAAACCAGTGGTTTCCAGTGGTTTTGATGTCTTACAAAAAGCAGTGTGTAGTCGGGTCACATTTCAGATGTCTATGAGTTGTTAACAGCTCCACCAAATAGTGATTTTTCCCTCTAAACCTCACATGGTTTCATTTCAATAAATGTTCAAATGATCCAATATTTCAGCAAAAATCAAAGATTAGAGAAAAAGTCCAAAAACTGAAAACAGATTTGTGTATCAGAACTTTGTGTTTTCTTCTTTCCTCTCCCATGAATCATCTCACGACCCCTCAGATTTATCTGGTGACCCTTTGGAGGGGCCCGACCCCTAGGTTGGGAACCACTGGACTAAACTAGCAACTACTGTATATAAAGTAGTTCAAACTAGCTCCACCTCCAGCAGCTACAACAGTATTAATAACCTAATGATGTCATATATAATAAAATATCACTTCTTCCACCACTGCTTCTACTTGAGTAGGACATTCTATGACTCTTTCCACCACTAGTTATAAAGCAACTGAATTTGGCTGTTATTGAAGATATAGAATATAGAGAAAGATAATTAGCTGCATATGACTGAGTGTATTTTTATCTGCATGTACAGTAACCTGAGGTTCTCAGCTGCACCTTCACACACAGAAACACTCCTCAGTCTGCTCCTCACTGCACCTGTAACACCAAACTGACTCTGCTGGGAGTCGAACCAGCAACCAGTTACACCAGAATATCACTAAAGCTGCTCCAGTGTTTCTCTATTGATCGCTGAGAGGGAGAACGTCCCGTCTGATGAAATAACAAGTAAACATGAGTGATGCAGGCGGGCCTCGGGCCAATCAGTAACAAGTAAACAGACGCTGTAGCGCCGCCCTAAGGCCAATCAGTGTCATTTTGAAAACGCCGGAAACAGAGTAATGACAGAAATGTTTTGTCAACATCCGATCAGCGGCGTCCCAGAGACTGTGTGTGTGTGTGTGTGAGGGACAGACGGACCGGGGCCGATCCACAGACCCCGTTTCATCCTTCATCACAGAGGACGAGTCACGGCTAAAGTTAACCGTCCTAACTGATGTCACTCGTCCATCTACAGACACCGGGGTTGAGACGGCAGCCATGTTGGCTCCACCCCACACTGGTCTAGGTGTTACTGGAGGCTTACAGGAACCCATCAGCACCTCAGGACAGAGCCGGCTGCTGGAGACCCAAAACACTCCAACCACAACCATGAAACTACCTCCAACATTAAGAATAATAATAATTATTATAATTATAATAAAAAAAACCCAGAATATACAACAAGCTACATATAAAAACACAATGCATGAAATTATGTTATTTTCATTTTTTTCTTAAAGAGAATAAATACTACTTTATATTAATATTATACTTTCTATGAATAATACATTATAATCATACTTATAACACATTATAATGCCATCATAATGCAAGTATATTAAGTATAGTTATAATCATGCATAGACAGTTATAATGTTTTATAACATTATAAACACATTACTTACAATATGTTATAAAGCTTTTTCATTACCACTTAAATGAAAAAGCTTTATAACAGTTTATGAGTACTGTTATAAAACATTATAACTGTACTATATACTTATAATTAATTATGATAGCATAATAATGTGTTATAAATATGATTATAATGTATTATAGACACGGGCTTCATAGAAAGTGTTAGTTATAAGTTACATGGAAGTTGCATGATGTCATATTTTGATTGTCATTAGTGTGAAATGACATTTTAAAAAGACAAGTATGACAAGTATGACCAATGTGTGGACTGAGGCTATAGTGACATTTAATGTTACTTGAATAAATAATATAGAAACTTTACATGTGCTTTGTGTCTTTTTTTTTTTGCTTTCCTGGACCATAAAGTGCTGCTTTGCATAGCCATCACACACACACACACACACACACACACACACACACACACACACACACACACACACACACTTCATTCAGATGGGTTAAAAATAAAAGGCTGTGGAGGAATGTGGCTGCAGATAATCTATCAGCAGAGATAACAGCAGTAACACTCTGTCAGGTCAGTGGAAACTTCACTAACCAGCTGCTGTGAACCGAGCTTCACCAGTATCACTACCTGTGTCTTTCCCCTAAAACACTGTGTAATACTGTAAAAGTGAAGTCTGTGTATGTTGTTGTGATTGGTACTCGGCCCGCTGCAGAAGAGCTGACGTCTGCGCCCATGCCTTTGTACTTTAAACTGGGAACTCAGGAGTATTTTGAGATATAAATGTTAATTTATTCTTCCTGCTGACTCAGAGAAGGAACAAAGAATAAAGTGACGACTCATCTTTCTGATTCGTTCTGATCTTCTGTCATGACTGAAAACTCAGCTTCTCGAGAAATGAGTTCCAGTATCTTCTCCTCTATTACACTCTAATCTGTTATTTCTTTAAATCTTATTTGGGTAACACTTTACAATAAGGGTACATTTATTAAGCATTAACTAACCCTTAACTTAGTGTACCCTTATTGTAAAGTGTTACCCTTATTTGTTATATATTGCATATATATCTTGATATTTTTATAATTTACTTTCATACCACATACAGTATATATCTCACATTTTGGGAGGATTTTCATGTTGTACACTTCACTGAAGCTCCAGCTGCTGATACTGAGTGAAACATTCAAACCCAAGATGCTGCAACTTTATATCAAATGGGAAAAAAATCTAGATGTCTTGTGGTTCATTTTCGACACGTTTCCCTGTAGTTCGACCTGACATGTTTGTGTGTCTTTGGAAACTTTGGGATCTGGACTAGAATTTAAAATAAAGTTCTGGGGGTTTGACCAAAGCTCGGAGGCACAGCATGAATTTGTAATGATGGAGCCACCGGCAGGACCGGCAGGGTGGAAGAGGTTCATGGGCAGAATAGAGTTTAACACCTTTTCAGGCAGTAGAAATATATGCTTTTCTGAAAATAAAATAGTTTTTTGCTTCTATTAGTGGTTGTTTCCCTTCTGATAAGTAAGTACGTAATAATAATAATATATTTATTTATATAGCACCATTCATACATAGAATGCAACTCAAAGTGCTTCATATAAAATAGATTGATTAAAACTATAAAAACAGTAAATGGATTAAAACAATTACATTACATTAAAATTACATAAAAATTTCAAAATCAAAAATAGTCCAGCATAGGAATAACCCTCTATACCAAGGACAACAGCAATTCTAAAATCATCAACCCATGAAATGACAAGCAAACAAAAATAGAAGAATAGAAGAAGTAAATGTGGTAACACTTTACAATAAGGGTCACTAAGTTAAGGGTTAGTTAATGCTTAATAAGCATTAACTAACTAACTAATGTGTAATTTACTAATGGTGTTCATGTTAACTAAGGTATTAATTTATACATTATTTATTAGTCATAAAGATGACTAATAAATAATGTATCAATTAATACCTTAGTTAACATGAACACTATTAGTAAATGATTACCAGACACATTAGTTAACTGTTAATTAAGGGTTAGTTAACACTCATTAAGCCTTAACTAACCCTTAACTTAGTGAGCCTTATTGTAAAGTGTTACCGAAAATGTTTATTTATATACTAGCACATTTCTGGGAGAATCAACATGCGTCACATAAAAGCAAACTTAAACATAGGAAAACAGCACAATGTTCAAATACACATCACTGTGTATACATATATACATTCACACAGTGTAAAAAAAAACAAAAAAACAGCACTCAGTGATCCTAATGATCCCTGACTGGAGGTCATAGTTCACCGTCCTTTTTATTTACTGCTACACCACTGGCTGTGACCTTGTCGCAGTTGTGTCAGGAAAAACAAATCTGCCTTCAGACCGCAGATCTGACTGGATTCTGGATCCACTTGTTATTTTTGGGGTTTAAACCAGCGATTCTCAACCTTTTTCATATCAAGGACCCTAATTTAGTCCACATTAGGGCCACAGACCCCCATTTGATGAGGTTTTGTCTCTTGGACCCAAACCTGAGAATATTTGTATTGTCAGATATGATTTTGTCCAGAATTCCATGACTATCTGTATTGTAGGTAGAGAGATAACAGAGAAACTATGATCTAAACAGTCATTCTTCTAAATTATCTAATTGTGTTAATTTCTTGGAAATGAAATAATGCTGAAGGGTAAAGGAGGAAGAAAAGAAGAAGGAGAGGGAGGAAGAGGAGGAAGATGAGGAGCAGGAGAAGGAGGAAGAAGAGGAGGAAGAGGTGGAGGAGGAGGGGGAGGAGAGGGAGGGAAAGGAGGACGAGGGGTAGAGGAGGTAGAACAGGAGCAGGAGGAGGAGGAAGAAAAGGAGGAAGAGGAGGAGGAGGGGGAGGAGAGGGAGGGAGAGGAGGAGGAGGTAGGACAGGAGAAGGAGGAAGTGGAGGAGGAAGAAAAGGAGGAGGAGGAGGAGGACGGGGAGGAGGGAGGGAGAGGAGGAGGAGGTAGGACAGGAGAAGGAGGAAGTGGAGGAGGAAGAAAAGGAGGAAGAGGAGGAGGACAGGGAGGAGAGGGAGGAGAGGGAGGGAGAGGAGGAGGAGATCAAAATATTTGTCATGAACCACTTTGTGCTTTTAGACGAGACTCAGACCCACAGAGACGCTTCTCCTGGACAGATATGGCCTGGCCGCTGCCTGCAAGACTGATTGTACTTTTGTGTGTGTGTGTGTGTGTGTGTGTGTGTGTGTGTGCGTGTGTGTGTGTGTGTGTGTGTGTGTGTGTGTGTGCTGGAGAGGACCTTGAGAACACTGTGAAATTATAAATAGCGGCTGTAGATCGGCTGTAAAAACTGATTTAACAGTTTAACCGCAGCTCTTGTCAAATAACCGTGCTTATGTAAAACCCTAAATCCCCAGTGATTCTGTATATGATGGGAACGTGTTTAACGCCACGGTGACTCACTGTTTATGTTCGTCCCGTCAGCGGGATCAGCAGACGTCTTCGCTCCGGTTTAGCGTCTGAAACAACGCCGCCGTGATGAAAGCCATGAAACTGTTACAGCACTGTCCTATTTTACAGTTTGAAGCGTTCTGGCGTGTTATCGCAGGTTCCTCTGGAGGGTTTTTCTCACTGCGTCCTGCCGCCTGACGGATGCTTTGTTTTAGGAGCTGTAGGAACTTGGGGGGGGGGGCGGGGTGAGGGGGTGGGGTGGGGGGGGTTTATGTAAGAGTCTCATCCAGCAGCCGCGGCAAATCCCTTCCAGTCACACCGAGGAATCTGGAGTTGGGTCGGAGATTTCAGACGCCACAATAGGGACGGTTTGTGTTTCTAGATGATTTTCCTGTCAGAGGGTTTCGGCGACAGGAAATCCACGTGGGCCGACATGTTGGATCCATTTCACAGCAAAGATCTCACTGCTGTTCTTAAAGTAAAAACAAAAAAAAAACTCCTGATATCAGTGTGGGAGACTTACAGTTTTTACTTGAACTGAAGGTTCTTCCAAGTTAGTGGAGCCATTTTCCTGAGTTCAGGAAACCCACTTACCACCCAGGATGATGTTTCAGCATGAATTAAATGAATAAGAATCAAAATAAGGCCTTGATTTTTTTCGTTTTCAAGATTCAAGATTCAAAAAACTTTATTGTCTATCACATAATGAGAGAAAATTGTCTTAGGTTAGGAGCTCACAAACAAGATAAAAACATGAAAGACTCACATGAAATTACATTAAAAACACAAACAATTCCATACATAATTTTTGGAACGAAAGCCTTCATTGGTGTCTTATATTTGCATCTGCATTCTGCATGTGGAGGCTCAGTGTCTCGCTCAATTACAATTACATTTATATGAATTTACATTAATTCACCGCTTAATTCATGCAAAATACCATTAAAATTAGTTAAAGGAATAGTTCACCCAAAAATGAAAATTCTGTCATCATCTCCTCACCCTCATGCCAAATGAAACTCAGGTGAAGTTTGTTAGTCCATATAACACACAGGGAGGCTGCAGCACAACTTGGTAGCAGCCTTCTCCAAAACAACTGAAGTCAATGGGGCCCTGTTCTTTAGAGCTCCAAAACAAAAACAGACAAACAATCACACTGTGAATAGAAAGACCTATACCCCATTATTTGTTGCAAATCAATCAGCTGTAGTTCAGATTTGCACTAAATGATGGTGTAAATATACTGTAGGTCTTTGTGGAACTCTGAAGAACTGGTCCCCACTGACTTCAGTTGTTTTGGAGAAGGCTGCTATGGAGTTGTGCTGCAGCCTCCCTGTGTGTTATATGGACAAACTTCACCTGTGTTTCAACTGGCATGAGGGGGAGGAGATGATGACAGGATTTTCATTTTTGGGTGAATTATTCCTTTAGGGAGTTATTAATGGAGGAGACCCCATCCTAACCCTCTTAAACACACCCTTTATTTTTGACTGCTTACTATCTAATATAATGACAAATATAAACTTTACCTCAATAATTCATTAATAACAATGCACAACAAGGCATAAAAAACCCTTGATTACTAGTATCTCCATGAATCAACCCATAATAGATCTCTTAAACACTCATGATACTTTCCCTTACAAAAAAGTCACATGTGAAAACCACATGTGAATTCAGAGCACATGTGCTTATTGGACACTTGTTGGTTTTCCTATGTGAACATGTGACATTTCCCATTGACATTTTCACCTGCGAACTATA
>NW_027283930.1:0-37992 GCF_046629955.1 Centroberyx affinis | reverse complement strand
CTTACTAGTTGAACTAGTGAGGGCCAAAATGTTTACTAGTCACACTAGTAAGGGTCTTTTGACCTTACTAGTTGAACTAGTAAGGGCCAAAATGTCCACTAGTTACACTAGTTGCACTAGTAGAGGCGGGAAAGTGTGGATTGAGGCTTCCGATTGGCTCTCCGGTGCAAAATTTAAAATGCCAACCAATCAGGACTCAGCATTTTGTCATTTTCCAGCCTACTAGTGGCACTAGTGCCACTAGTAGGCTGCATTTTGCAGCTTACTAGTTGAACTAGTAAGGTCCAAAATGTCCACTAGTTGAACTAGTAAGGTCCAAAATGTCCACTAGTTACACTAGTAAGGGTCTTTTGACCTTACTAGTTCAACTAGTGAGGGACAAAATGTTTACTAGCTGCACTAGTAAGGGCCAAAATGTCCACTAGTTTGACTAGTAAGGTCCAAAATGTCCACTAGTTACACTAGTAAGGGTCTTTTGACCTCACTAGTTCAACTAGTGAGGGCCAAAATGTTTACTAGTTGCACTAGTAAGGCCCAAAATGTTTACTAGTTCAACTAGTAAGGGCCAATATGTCTACTAGTCACACTAGTGAGGGTTTTTTGACCTTACTAGTTGAACTAGTAAGAGCCAAAATGTTTACTAGTTACACTAGTGAGGGTGTTTTTGACCTTACTAGTTCAACTAGTGGCACTGATTTTCATCGTACTAGTTGGACAAAACTGCTTACTAGTCGACATCTGCACGCGACTAGTTCAACTAGTGAAGTGATCAAATTTAACTAGTTTAACATGTATGACGGTACAGCACTTTACTAGTTGAACTAGTTGCGCGCACATGTCGACTAGTGCGCAGTTTTGTCAAACTAGTAAGATGAAAACATCAACTAGTAAGCCGAATATCAGCGCCACTAGTTCAACTAGTGAGGTCAAAAAGACCCTTACTAGTGTAACTAGTAAACATTTTGGCTCTTACTAGTGTAACTAGTGAACATTTTGGCCCTTACTAGTTGAACTAGTAAACATTTTGGTCCTTACTAGTGTGACTAGTAAACATTTTGGGCCTTACTAGTTCAACTAGTAAGGCCAAAAACCCCTCACTAGTGTGACTAGTAGACATTTCGGGCCTTACTAGTGTGACTAGTACACATTTTGGCCCTTACTAGTTCAACTAGTAAGGTCAAAAGACCCTTACTAGTGTGACTAGTAGAGATTTTGGCCCTTACTAGTTCAACTAGTAAACATTTTGGGCCTTACTAGTGTGACTAGTAAACATTTTGGGCCTTACTAGTGTGACTAGTGGACATTTTGGGCCTTACTAGTGTGACTAGTAAGCTGCAAAATGAGTCCTGATTGGTTGGCATTTTAAATTTTGAACTCGAGAGCCAATCAGCAGCCTCAATGCACACTGTCCCGCCTCTACTAGTGCAACTAGTGGACATTTTGTCCCTTACTAGTTCAACTAGTAAACATTTTGGGCCTTACTAGTGTGACTAGTGGACATTTTGGGCCTTACTAGTGTGACTAGTGGACATTTTGGACCTTACTAGTTCAACTAGTAAACATTTGGGGCCTTACTAGTGTGACTAGTGGACATTTTGGGCCTTACTAGTGTGACTAGTGGACATTTTGGACCTTACTAGTGTGACTAGTGGACATTTTGGGCCTTACTAGTGTGACTAGTAAACATTTTGGCTCTTACTAGTTCAACTAGTAAGGCCAAAAAACCCTCACTAGTGTGACTAGTAGACATTTTGGGCCTTACTAGTTGAACTAGTAAACATTTTAGCGCTTACTAGTTCTACTAGTAAGCATTTTAGCCCTCACTAGTGTAACTAGTCAGGACAAAAAGAGCCTTACTAGTGTAACTAGTAAGACAAAATGGCGAACTAGTAAGACAAAACGGCGAACTAGTAAGACAAAATGTCCAACTAGTAAAGCGCAGTGGTGTTTGATATCAAGGATATGGAATAAATGCTCAAACGGCTTTCCATACTACTGCTGCTACTACTACTACTACTACTACTACTACTACTACTGCTACTGCTGCTACTACTACTACTACTACTACTACTACTGCTGCTGCTACTGCTACTACTACTACTACTACTACTACTACTACTACTACTGCTGCTACTACTACTACTACTACTACTACTACTACTACTACTACTACTACTGCTGCTACTACTACTACTACTACTACTACTACTACTACTACTGCTACTGCTACTACTGCTGCTACTACTACTACTACTACTACTACTACTACTACTGCTGCTACTACTACTACTACTACTACTACTACTACTACTACTGCTGCTACTACTACTACTACTACTACTACTGCTACTGCTACTACTGCTACTACTACTACTACTGCTGCTACCACTACTACTGCTACTACTGCTACTACTACTACTGCTGCTACTACTATTACTGCTACTACTAGTGCTATTACTACTACTAGTACTACTACTACTGCTGCTACTACTAGTGCTATTACTACTACTAGTACTACTAAAACTACCAATAATAATATAGAATTTAATAATGTACTTAATTTGTGTTATTTTGAATTATTGTATATTTTAAATAAAACCTTTATTTAACTCCACTTTGCATCACACTGTTCTCCTCCCTCAGATAGTGGAGAACAGCGTCTGCACCCTGAGGAACCTCTCCTACCGGCTGGAGGTGGAGATGCCGTCTTCCCGTCTCCTAGGCAACCAGGAGCTGGACACCCTGCTGGGCTTCTCCTCCCCGGCCAAGGAGCTGGACTACCTGTGCTGGGGCAAGAGGAGGCGCGGAAGGAAGAGGGGCGGCTGGCTGGACGACAAGGTACAAATCCTGGTCCGGAAGGTCTGGGGAAAGTCTTGGAAAAGTCTGGGAAAAGTCTGGGGAAAGTCTGAGGAAAGTCTGGGGAAATTCTGGGAAAAGTCTGGGGAAATCCTGGGAAAAGTCTGAGAAAAGTCTGAGGAAAGTCTGGGGAAATTCTCTGAAAATTCTGAGGAAAGTCTGGGGAAATTCTGGGAAAAGTCTGGGAAAAGTCTGAGGAAAGTCTGGGGAAATCCTGGGAAAAGTCTGAGGAAAGTCTGGGAAAATTCTGGGGAAAAGTCTGGGGAAAGACTGGGAAAATTCTCTGAAAATTCTTGGGCAAGTCTGGGAAAATTCTGAGGAAATTCTGGGAAAAATCTGGGGAAAGTCTGGGAAGTGGATGTGATTGTTTTTTTAGAAAGTCATTGTTAATAATGGAGTAAATAAAATAGTTTTTTACTGAGAACAGCAGTTGCACCTCTTCTAGTTTTTGTATCTTTGGCTGCAGCTGCTCACAGCTGGTTGAAGCGCTGTCCTTCCCTCTCGATAGTTAGGAAATATATTAAATATTTTATATAGTTATGTAGTTTATGGGCTGATCTGCTGCCGTTTCTAAGTTACCTGTAATTATCAGTTGAGGAACTATTTCAGGCACTCTGCGTAATTCGACTCAAAGCGTTGTTGCTCTGAACTGTCAGTTCCAGATATCAAAATAAACAGATACTTTTTATTCAGAATTGTCTATTCCATTGAAATATTTGTTGCAGTAGTGAGTTTATACTTAAGAACTATGGAACTATAATTAGGTCTACTTATAGGTGTATTTATATGGGAGTAAGGCTGGTGAAAACTACTGTATGTGTTATACCAAAGTGAAATATCCCTTGGAGAAGTCTTGTAATTGGACAAAAAGGTGTAGAAAATTATGAAAAAAGTTGTTCAGTCCCTATAGACACATTTTTGAAGTTGCCGACTCACACAGAAGAATAAAGTTCAACTGCAGAGTGATCTAGTTCACATACTGATCAGCCTTTATCCGCATACATCATCTTAAACACTCCAAAATCTTCAAATCCAGTCAAGAAGTTAGAGTAGAAGAAGAAGAAGAAGTAGTCAGGGTAGAATGGAAGGGGAATTTTCCCAAGGAACGTCTCTATCTGAATACCTAATTAGACAGCATGAGTAATGTTGTCCCCTGATCTGCAGCTTGGAAACACGTGTTTTTCCACTCGTGTGTCTCTCATAAAAACCTTTGCAAATTCCATGACTGCTTTTTGAAGCGGCATTGTTTCGCATCCATTTTTCCCAGCGCAGCTCGTCTCACGCAAAACATACTTTCAATTTCACGGATTACGCCACCAGTCCCAACGCTCCATTCAGATTTGATCCCAGCGCTAAAACGATGCATTTGATGCCTTTCTTTGGTAAATGGAAGCACATTTCACTGCCTCATGAAGGATTCCCCAGCGTTTGTTAATGTCATTAAGTGGAAACAGACCATAGTCGATTTATATTCTCAATAGAAATCCCCTTAGGCGAGGAGATCCTGATTTAAGAGGCTGTTTATAAAGCCGTGATGCCTTCTCATTACCTTTCAATGCCTTAAAATTATTATTGGTACTTAAAATTGGCTTGGTACCAACAGGTATTATGTTTCCAGTCTTTCCTGTAGAGTTTTTTAATAGGTTCGGGTTAGTTAACTTTGATACTGAGACCAAATTTACTCCTGGGTCAGTTAGGATACGCATCCTAACTGATCCAGTAGGTGCAATTAAGAAAGGCTTGTATTTGGGTATTTACATCATGATCTATGGATAGTTGTGCTATAATTGTGATTATAATTATTATTTTTTGAGGGAGCAGGCTAAGCGATAAGGGGATGATGATAGATTTTCATTGTGTTTAAATTTTTTGTAACTTTGGGGTCAATTTTTTAGGTTTGTTTAGGCTCAAACTGCCCAAGTACAAGTGAACCAGGGCTTCTAAACAAAAGTCACATGACTCACAAGCAGCTTGTTTATTGGACAGAGTTTTGTCACCTGTCATCAAAACAAATCTGACTCCAGCTCCTGTAACTTTATCCAACATGACAGGCTTGTCTGTCTCTTCTTCTGTGGTGTTCACACCAGTTAAGAACACATGCAGAAGAAATAGCTGAATATGAGCATCAGTCCAGACTTCATTTTGTTCTGCTAGGCTTTCCAAGCATCCGTCTCCTTCTACCCATAATCCCTTGCGTTTTGGGGTCGTTTTCCTGTAGTCGGCTGGATTAACGAACCGCACCTCAGTTCTCTTGTTAGAGGACTGAGACTCTCGGTGCCGTAATTTGGTGCCACCAGAGTTCAAAGGTCATCGCTCTCACCCGGACAAACCGACTGAACTGAAGGAAGAAACGCTGCAGAGTTTGAATGAAACGCTCCAAACATACTTGTTGTGAACGCGCCCTAACCGACTCAAATCCCTGTTCCCAGCAGTGGGACGGCGTGGGGCCGATCCCGGGTTTCTCGCAGCCTCAGCGGGGGGCGGAGCTGCTGTGGCACCCCACCGTGGTGAAGCCGTACCTCAGCCTGCTGGCCGAGAGCTCCAACCCCGCCACGCTGGAGGGCGCCGCCGGCTCGCTGCAGAACCTCTCCGCCGGGAACTGGAAGGTACCGCCGCTGTTTTTAACACTAGAGAGCGAGCAAAACCTCTTCTTTTAAATCACTTCTTAAGACTCAGTTTTATACGAAGGCCTTCTTATAGTATTATTGATTTATTATTTTATCTACACCCCTTTTAGCTGTGTTTTTTTTGATCAGGGTCTTTTTATTGTCATTTTCCACATTATATCATAGATCCAAACAGGTCAACAGAAAAAGAAAAAGAAACTTAATCGAATCCCCCCCCCACCCCCCCCCCAAATACCAGACAAACACATATAAACACTACACATAGCCAGACATCCACAAAAGGAAATTAAATAACACAAATAGAATGAAATGACAGAAAAATTGGTTACATTATCATGCTCTTTTAGCTGTGTTTTATCTTTGTTTTATCTTTGTTTTATCTTTGTTTTATTGTTTTATTGGTTAACTTTATTTGCCTCTTTTATTCAATATTTTGTTGCTTTGTTATCCATTGTTGTTATCTTTTATTTTATGGAAATCACTTTGTAACTTTGTTTAGAAAGGTGCTATATAAATCAAGTTATTATTATTATTGTTAAAGAAAGACACAAGCCAGGAATTTAAGCACTGAAATAACTCACCTTTCAAAAAGAAAGTGGGTCTAGGAGAAGTCATGAGGGACCATGACTTTTCCTAGACCCACTTTCTGTGTTGTCAGATCTTCTAAATCATGCAAAGAAATAGTAGTTATCACTAATTTTATTTACCACTTACAATTAACGGCTTATTGTATGTGTATAAATATACCGCAGGGTTTTTAACTAAGTTCAGTAAAAACTTTTCACCTGGATTTAAAACTATTAATAATAAAACTTAATTTATATAGCAATTATCAAAACAGAAGTTACAAAGTGCTTCACAAACTGGCAGTAAAAAGGAACATAGCAAAAAAAAAAAAGCAAGTAAACTAAAATAAAATAATAAATATAATAATAAAAAATACATAAAGGTAAGATAAAAGAATAAAGTTCAGTATAAGTAAAATTATCAAAAGGCCTTTTGGTACAAATGGGTCTTGAGAAGTGATTTATTTTATGTAAAATGGGAAAATCAAACATAAAAATATGGAAGGAAAACCTCGTAACTCCAGTTTTGCTGATTTTCATGTTTTCACTTAAATTGAGGAATTACATGCTGCTCACATATCTGTAAAATAAAGTCTGAACTTTTGGATTTTCATGGAATTTCATTGTATGAATTCTTTACCACGACAAGTCAACTTGTTTCTGTGTGTGTGTCTGTGTGTGTGTCTGTGTCTGTGTGTGTGTCTGTGTGTGTGTGTGTGTGTGTGTGTGTGTGTGTGTGTGTGTGTGTGTGTGTGTGTGTGTGTGTCCAGTTCTCGGCCTACATCCGGGCGGCGGTGCGTAAGGAGAAAGGTCTGCCCATCCTGGTGGAGCTGCTGAGGATGGACAACGACCGGGTGGTTTGTTCCGTCGCCACCGCCCTGCGCAACATGGCACTGGACGGCAGGAACAAGGAGCTGATAGGTGCACACACACACACACACACACACACACACGCACACACACACACACACACATACATACTGTAAATTTGGGTTGGGTTCTGTTACCCGTTTGGGAACCGGTTCCAATTTCGCAAAATACCCCGATTCGTTAATCCCCAAGTTGAAGAAGTCCTCTTGCTGAATCCCCCTGTCCTCTTCTGATGATGTCATACACTTGCGTCCCCAGTCTCCACTTCCCAGTGTGTTTGTCAACACGGCAGATCGAAACAAGCGTTCGAAAGTGTCGGCACACTTCTCAAAATGAAATGAGAATACGGCAAACTGCAATATTTGTGGGTGAATAAGCACTTATCAATGCAGCATTGTGTAAAGTGTTTGTGTTTAAGTGTGTGCCGTGTTTTTAAAATTTTCTTTGTCCTTTTTCCCCCAACAAATTATGTAAAAAGGTTCGATAAGCAGATTTGAAACTGGATTCAGATTGGGTAAAATGCTTTGGAACCCCAACCCTCCTCTAAATACACTGGAAAACACAGGCGGACACACATGCAGATAGACAGGCACACACACACACACACACACACACACACACACACACACACACAAAACGTACACATAGACAGTGGAAGACAGCACTTGATGCTGATTGGCTGAGCAGTAGAAACAGATCTACCTGAACAGGATAGCATAAATGTGCGATCAGATGTGCAAGAGTTGACTTTATTCACCCAGCGGCCATTTTGAACACTCAAGTTGGGAAACTGTAGGTGGAAGATTGGCAGATGCTAGCATTACTTCAATTTATAAATGCGGACCTAACAGTTATCAAATTAGCCAGCAATCTCAGCAAGAACAACCACAACAACTGCTTTAAGTTAGCAGGGATGTTAGCTAGCTTACTAGCTAGTAAGCTACTAGCTAGCTACCTAGGCTAGATCTGGTCTCTACGAACCACTTAAAATACCCTTACATTTACATTAATTCATCCCTTAATTCATGCAAAATCCCCTTAAAATGAGTTAAGGGAGTTATGAATGGAGGAGACCCCATTAAAACCTCCTTAAACTCCCCTTAATGTTAATGTAAAATTCAGGGAGGCAGGAACTTTACATTAATAACTCATTAATAACCTGTAAACCTGCACAAAGGGCATGAAAAATCCCTTAATTTCTAGAGTCTGTATGAACCAACCCATGAATAAATCCCTTATAAACCCATGATACTAGCCTTACTTTTTTAAAGCCATGTTATTTTTAATGGATAATTAATGTTTATGTAATGAGAAATTAAGGATATTTCTGGGATAGAATTAAGGGGTTTGGTTTCATAGTGGGAAGCTTGTGATAAAGGACTAAATTCAAATGTGAACCTATATCCTGCCAGATTCATTCGTTTCAGGGTTTTTCAGTGGGGAATCTGTGTTGTTTATATGATTTCCCCAATCAAAATGGCCGCTGTGTGAATACTTTCAGTATAGAGCTGGAACAAAAACTCGCAGGACAGTGAATATTTGAGAACTGGTGTCGGGGACTCACCGGTCTCAACGAAGCCCGTGTCTGTGCCTCCTCCTCCTCCTCCAGGGAAGTACGCCATGCGGGATCTGGTGAACCGGCTGCCCGGCGGCAGTCCGTCGCTGCTGTCGGACGAGACGGTGGCGTCGGTCTGCTGCACGCTGCACGAGGTCACCAGCCGCAACATGGAGAACGCCAAAGCTTTAGCCGACAGCGGAGGCATCGAGAAGCTGGTGGACATCAGCAAAGGACGAGGGAAGGGGTACGAAACGCTCTCTTCTGTCACCCCAACTCCAAAAAAAAAAAAAGCAAACACTAGCTTAATGTTAGTTAGTTAAAGGAATAGTTCACCCCAAAAATGATTGAATCCTGTCATCATCTCCTCCCCCTCATGCCAGTTGAAACACAGGTGAAGTTTGTCCATATAACACACAGGGAGGCTGCAGCACAACTCCATAGCAGCCTTCTCCAAAACAACTGAAGTCAGTGGGGACCAGTTCTTCAGAGTTCCACAAAGACCTACAGAATATTTACACCATCATTTAGTGCAAATCTGAACTACAGCTGATTGATTTGCAGCAAATAATGGTGTATAGGTCTTTCTATTCACAGTGTGATTGTTTGGCTGTTTTTGTTTTGGAGCTCTAAAGAACAGGTCCCCATTGACTTCAGTTGTTTTGGAGAAGGCTGCTACCAAGTTGTGCTGCAGCCTCCCTGTGTGTTATATGGACTAACAAACTTCACCTGTGTTTCATTTGGCATGAGGGTGAGGAGATGATGACAGGATTTTCATTTTTGGGTGAACTATTCCTTTAATGTTAGCTGGGAGCTTTTTGTAAGTGTTTGTAAGTGTTTTCTATGACATTCATTGATGCAAACAACACCTCTAGTCTTTTAGCAACATCTTCTGAGATAACAAAGGGTTTAGAGTAGAAATATCTTACAAGTCATTAGTTTATAGTCTTGAAAATTTTAACTAGATGACTATTTTTGACTCATGACATATTTATTGAAGAAACAGACACTCGACAAAATGCGTTTTCTCTATTATTTGATGGGAGGGGCGGAGGGGGCGGAACTGTTAAAAAAATCTGTGATGGTTTGATTGGTTGGTTTAATTTTTTTTTTAAAGGTTCATTTATAGGATTTTCAAGGTCTATGACAATTGGTTGTCGCTTCCTGGTACACGATGATGTCACCACTGAAGATTTTCCGTTTCCCAGGAAGTAAAACTAATGAGATTTTGATATAAAAGTACAAGAAAATTACATTTTTGTCAGCAAAATCTGTGATGGTTTCATTGGTTGGAATTCTTACGTTCACCTCCTGGTACACGATGATGTCATCACTAAAGATTGTCTGTTTTCCAGGAAGTAAAAGAGAGAGATTTTTATCTAAAAATACAAGAAAATATATATATGTGTATATTTTTGTCATTTTTTTTTTGGCATAAATTATCACATAGGTGTATGGTATGACAGAATGAGCTAAAAAGGCAAAAAAGTCATTTTTCATTTCTGTGTGACTTTAAAGGATTTTTAGGTTAACACAGCATTTCACCCACAATACATGCCAAGCCTGTTTTACTTTTTGGTGTTAATGATTCTCCAAGAAATATATTTGACCTGTTTTTTTCTTTATGACGCATACAAAACAACTTCAAACTCAAAATATATCAGGATAACTTCTGTCTTGCAACCAGTGTCTTAAATTAGCTACTGTCCTTACTGAAGTTCTGTCAGTTGTTTGGTAACAGCATAAAAGCGGCTGTCACTTTTCGCAGATGGTGGATATCTAGTTTTGGAAGGAAACTTTGATTATAGAATACATTAGACACACTGCAAAACCTGACAGACTTGTTGAGTCACTTTCTCTCGTCTCCAGACTCATCAAGCTTATTTTAGGATTTTTTTTTAGTGAAATCATCTCACTGCACTGACAGATAATTTCACCGGTTTCAACAAATGAGACTATTTTTTCCAGGAGAATGTAACTTGTTTCAGGACATTTTCTTGGTAAAAGTGAAATTGTCTTGGAGAAAGTTTCTTGTTTCCAGATTTTCTTCATTGTTTTATGATGATTTCTTGAAAGAAGAAGTCATATTGGCGTGAATCAAGTGAAATTTACTGAAAGCAGCAGATTATCTGCCAGTGCAGGGAGAGAATTTGACTAAAAAATATCATGAAATAAGCTGATAGGTCTGGAAACAAGAGAAAATCACAGCTTGTATATATTTTCATGAAGTCTACCATGATTCATGAGATCTTTACGTGATGAAGAGTAGTGTGACGGTGTACACAGAGTAAACCGTGGAGAAGAAACCTTAACTATGTGTATAGATGAACAGTAACAATGTGTTTCCATGCTGTTGTGTCTCAGGTACTCGATGAAGGTGGTGAAGGCAGCAGCTCAGGTGTTGAACACACTGTGGCAGTACAGGGAGCTGAGGAGCCTCTACAAGCAGGTCAGCACCAGCACACACACACACACATGCACACACACACACACACACACGCACACACACACACACACACACACACACACACACACACACACAGACAAAATACCTTTCATAATTGCTGCTTCCTCTGCAGTAGAACTCATTGAAAAATGATTTAAAACTGAAATAGCTGGTAGTTTAAAATGGTTATGCAGCAGAGGTGTGTCCAAGTCAACTTTGCTCGAGTCCCAAGTCAGTCTCAAGTCTTGAGGCACAAGTCCCAAGTCTAAATGTGGATTACCAAGTCAAGTCCATGTCATTAATGTCAAGTCTCAAGTCTAAATGTAGAACAGCAAGTCAAGTCAGAACAAATCAAGAGTCCAGTATCAATTTAATATCTTAAAGAAAACTAAATATCTAGGACTTTTCAATGCAATATGGTTTTAATAGGATAAAAACTTGGTAAGAGCATCATGAGTTTGATTTCTATAATCAGTTTCAACTTCAATAAATTGAATCATTCCATACAAATTCAGAAAACAGAATTTAAATTCAGTCGTCTGCTGGAACAAATCTCATCACTTTCAATCTGAGTCATTTACACAAACACAAGATCTCAAGTCAAGACTTTAGAAACCTTTTCAAGTCATCAGAGTACAAGTCAGAGTCGAGTCCCAAGTCACCAGAACCCAAGTCAAGTCAAGTCTCAAGTCTTCTCTTCATGCGTCAAGTCAAGTCTCAAGCAATTAAAACTGTGACTCGAGTCCAAGTCATGTAACTTGAGTCCCCACCTCTGTTATGCAGCATCTAAAACATTCTGTGTAACTTTGACCTCACTGACCTGACCTGTGTGACCGCAGGACGGATGGAACTACACCCATTTCATCACTCCTGTCTCCACACTGGAGCGAGACCGCTACCGGTCTCAGCCCACCCTGCCCACCAGCCCCCTGCAGATGTCCCCCGTCATCCAATCAGGTGAGAGATCCAGCTAGCGAGTTAGAACTGACGACTGACATCACTGTGCTGTGGTCTGCTGCCGCTGACTGATTTCATCTCGGGTAACGCTTTATTTTCCGGGTCCACAGTTTCCTAATAATTTCCTAGAAAGGAACTGTTAATTTCTTGGGAATTTTCCTGGAAAGAAGCATGAAATGATGTAGTATTTATATATTAAATGTCAGCAGTCTGGAGAGTCAATCAGATACTGAACATTTCTAAAGAGTTTCCTAGAAAGAACTGCAAAACTATTAATAAACTATTTACTGGAAAAATAACAGGCAATTATCAGAAGTCATTATTCATATAATAATATAGTTATTTGTTGAATTCTTAATTAATTTTAAATTTCTAATTTTGTATAGAACTACTACATCATTTCATGGTTCTGTCTTGGAAACAACAGAAGAAATTGGAGGAAGTTACCAACTACCATTGAACTCTTTCTCTATTTTCCCTGTAATTAGAACATAATTTAATGTTTTTTTCAAAGAAACTTCCTAAGAAATTAACAGTTCCTTTCTAGGAAATTATTAGGAAATTGTGGACCTGGAAAACAAAGCATTAGGCTCAATATAGTGCCAATAGTTTGGCAAATGGGAAATGAGGCAACCATGGCCGACATCAACCAATGTTTCTCTGGTTGTTGAAAATTAATGGAATTCCGGCAACTGGTTTCTTGAGTTGCTGGTGGTTAGTTAAGCATTTTGAATATTAAACAGATGAAAACACTCTTTCATTGCCCTTTCCATCTAACTCCTCAACATGGCAGAAATAGGTTTTACAATGTAATGTAAATATATGAGAGATTCAGACATTTTGTTTGTGTGTTTTTTATATATTAGCATTGTGTCCAAAACAAATTTCCCTTAGAAGACAATGAAGAAAATCCTATGAATGAAGGGTTTCATCCAAAACCACCATATATCCATTTTGGATTTTTTTTTAGCATTTTTTCTGTCTGTTTTTTTCGCCAGGTGGTAGTGCAACATCCTCTCCAGCGATGCTCGGGATAAGAAGACACAGTTCAAACTACCAGAGGGCGCAGTCATCTATGCAACTCGACACGTATTATGGGGACAACAGTTTACACAAACGACAGTACACAGGTCAGCAATACTTGTAGTAATGTGGCGTTCCTCAGGGATCTATGTATGGACCACTGGACTTTGTGGTCGTCTTGTGTACCTGGTAGAAATGGCATTAAATTTGAATGATGTCATTCAAAAATTATTATTAATGCACACATTTTGTGCTTATAACCAATCCAAGCCAAAGTTGTGATCCTTAAAGAGTCTCTTCCAATACATGCAATCAGGAGGTTGCATGTATTGGATGAAGCAGGTGTTGTACTGTATTTAGGCTAAAGTGTTTTTTTTCTCTCTCTCTATGGTGTTGTACTTTTCCACTTCAGGGTCTGAGAAGAAAACCCCATATTTCATTGGGACATATTCCTCCCAATCAGGAGAGGATCTAAGAAGGTCCCAGGTAAGATAATTCAACCCTAGAATCATATTTTACAACATTTTTTGTGTCTGCACATCAAAAGAAAATCTGGAAGATTGCAATTCAGCCTCTAACCAGCAATCAAAAGTTTTGTGCTCTCAGAATAAATTAAATGTAAGATTGGAAAAATCTTCCATTGTTTCTAACCTCGGTTAGCCAAGTGCTTAACTAAGCAGTAACAGCTTTTTGCCACAAGGTGGCGCCAGATTATTTGCTTAGAAATCAACAAAATCAACCTGACATCTCATTAGATGTGAATCAGTGGTTTGTTATTCAGAAATTCAGAAATAACAGACGTCAGATTGCGTTCATTGGCCAGCAGACATGGGTCAAATAAATATTTGAAATACTTCTCAAAGTTAGTTTTAGTCAACCTGAGGTACCAGGTGGGTGGGGTTTGTCTTTTAGTACAGTTCTGTTTTTGGGGAGGCAAGTTTTCATTCACAGCACAGTATTCTGGTAGCTTTCAAACATTCTCTGATTGGATTCATTTGACCTGGTGTTAAATATCATTACATGTGACAAACTCCACCCACCTGGCCTGTGACGCAGGGTAAAACAAACGCTGCAAAACAAGAAAGAAAGTATTTGTAGCTGCTGTTTGTCCCAGATCCTCTTGGCCAGTCAGAAGTGAGTATTCAGCAAAGCCGTGTGATAAATAAACGTAACGTAATTTTTCCTCTGGCAGCATCCAGAGCCATTCTACGACGAGCCGGACAGGAAGAACTACAACAGCTACAGAATGTACCTGTCGTCCCCACAAGGCTACGGGGAGGAGCAGTACGAGGACGAGCCGGTGCACCTGACCCCGTCCTCCCCCGAGGGCTACGCCAGCCAGTCCCTCAGATTCAAAGCCAACACAAACTACGTGGACTTCTACTCCACCACACGGAGGCCTTCCAACAGGGCGAACAAGTACACCGGCTCCCCCGACTCCTGGGTGTAGAGAGCCAAACGGACGCCGCCGCGTACGTTTCGCTCCGGCGTTCGGCCGTTTCGTTCCCGCGGGCGTTCGTGTGTGTGTGTGTGGGGAGTGCACGTGGGTACGCCGTGTGCTTGTGCGAAAGATTGAGAATGCATGTGAATCTGTGTTGAAACTGTACCGACTGACCAGAGCCGGGTTTCCGACAAGCGTCTTTCGGCCGAAGTTAGTTTTTGTGCCGTTGTAAGCGAAGGTGAACTCGACGGAAAGATGCTTTCGTGGCAAACCCAACCCAAACTTTGTTGTTTACCAGAGTGTTTGTAACGTCGACTGAAGTTTTTTTTCTTCTCTGCAGTAAAGTGTGCAGTGTGTGTTGGCTTTATAACATAAATATTGTCCGCCAGCATCTTGAATGCGAGAGAAAAGGAACTTATTGCAGCTGTAGATCCTGTGAAAACACCACAACTGGGTCAAATACTATTTTCGAAATAATTCTTTGCATTTATTTTAACCTGCTTGGACTTATATAGGAAAATATGATGAGTGCCACAAAGTTCAGACAGTCAATTTGGCATTCTGTCCTCTGAATTAGTTTATTATCTGGTGCAGTAAACCAAAACTACATGGTATTCCAAGCAGGGTAAAACATGCTCTAGATAATATTTTCTCATATTATTTGACCCAGGTCCGGAAAAGACAAGCTTACGGAGGAGCGTCTTCGCTCTTGGGGCCTCTAAAGACTCAGAGAACCAGGGTTACATCAGGAACCCGTCGCTTTTCTGTATGTTGGCCAAAAGTGCAGTATACCATAAAGTATGTGAAATATGTGAAAAACACGTGAACAACTATTTGTACAGATACAATGGTTTAACTGTCTTGTTACATTGTTGTATTCAATATGTAGAACTTTATATGTGATTGTGTGAAGAAGATTTTTCTATTATTTATTGATTTTATTTTTATTAATTTACTTGTGACCTGACCAAAATACCCCATTTGTCTGTTCTGTCCAAAACTGATAATGATAATGTGCAATGTTACAGAGGGAAATATATGTATAGGGATTAAAGATTATATCATGGCAAGATATCTTCAGATGGTGGCTATCTCATTTTGAAACAAAACAACAAAATAAGCAAAACAACAACAAAAAATTAAAGTTAAATAGATATATCTTTATTATAGTTTTAATTGCATCAATTGAAGGTATGTTCAGAGTTATGATGCCACAGCCAAAAGGAACAAAGGGGACTTGGTGGATTATTTAAAAAGAAAAAAAAAAAATTGCAATCTCAAGATGTACATCATGATGAGGTAAATGCACGGCGTTTTTGCAAATGCTCACATCCGGTTACAACCACTGTTTAGCGCAGCGTTGGCTCAGTTTGTCCTCATGTCCCTGAGCATGCCTTTAACACAAGCTCTCCATGCATTTATATTCGTTTATTAGTCACATACAGCAGGCTCTCCTTCAGTCTGACTGTGGCTGTCCAGCTCAGTTAAAACAGCCAGGATCAAACGAACAACTGACAGCCAGTTTACATAGAAACATTGAATAAATAAGTAGATAAATAGGCTTAGAGCGGTGATGCGCACGGCAATTTCCGGGGCAACGCAACAGGCAACATAGTGAGCCACGGGTCAAAAATGTATCCAAATGTCATCTAGTCTCATATTCAGCCTTCAAAATCTTATTGTTCTTAAACCAAGAGAAACATTCTGCAGTGAGGAGAGATAACTCCACTTGTCTCCAATGCAGCTTCACTTGTTTCAGGAGTTTTCTAGAAATGAGTGTCAGTCTGTTGAAACCAGTCAGAATAAGGCAGATCACTGCACTGCTGTCAAGAAAATGACTCTAGATTCTATTAAATTCTTCAAACAAGTCGATTTGCATTGGAAACAAGTGAAATTATCAAACCTCACTGGCAGATTTTATCACTTATTTGAAGAAAATTATGATTTTAGGACTCAATAATAGACTAAATTACTTGTTAAGATGAAGATTTTTTGCAGTGATTTTTTGCAGTTTCCTGGCAACAACAGGTTGGTGTGATTAAAGCAACAACGCTGAGGCAACTCCTTGGGTTCTGTTGCCAAAAAAAGTTGCCCTGTGTATCGCCGCCCTTAGCAACTAAAAGTATCATCTTGCTTTAACAAGGGAAATATTCATTGAGATCATTATGTACATTCAAAAACATGCTCAACTTGCAGCACAGACATCCAGCGTTTCCTTGATGAGGGAAGATGGGTGTCATCCATTACAATCTGCTGCCGTTTGTTTTGAAAGAGGAATTCCACTGGATTGAAATTACTTTTAGGGTGTTATTCTGCAAAGACATGGACAGTCACGTATCTGTACCGACATTAAATATAAATTAATTTCTTAATTTCTGAAGCTGCTGAACAGAAGTACAGGAAAGTCAGCGGTATTCCCCTTAACAGACGGCTCAGTGTTCATTTTTTGTTAGGAAGAATCAGAAGTCTGGTTCGTCTCATTCAGATGTTTCTGAGGGTTTCTGAAGGCACGAGGTGTGGCAGAGTAAACAAACGTTCAGCCAATCAGAGGGATCGTTATCCGAGCTTGCGTTGTGACGAGAATTGAAAAAGTCTCAGTTTCTTGCAGGCGATTTAGTTTTGCTTTGGACTGAGAGAAATGCATCGCTCTGTCCCGGTCTGTCTGTAAAAACTCTGACTGGCTGATCAGCAGCTTCACAGCTGAGGAACAGACTGATGTAACTCTCCTCACCCTGAAATATTACAGCAAAAAATTAACAGGAGCTCCAAAGTGAGAGATTTGGGATTTTAGACTTTAGAAGTGATGTAAGTGTCAAATGTGCTGGTTTAGGATTCAGTGTGTCACATTTTGTTTTGCTGTTGAACGCAGCTCTATCTCCAAACAATTCCTGTCAAACCAACCAAACCCCACCTACTCACACTATTCCGATACCAATGTTTGATTATGGCAACTTTTAAGAAAATACTTCTATCCTCGACAAGTTATTTCTTCTAAGATTGGGTCTTAAAATGTTGTGATAAATCTGCCAAATTGGAGCGATAATTTAACTTAACTTGTTTTAAGGATTTTCTTGAAGCAAGTGACATCAAAATTCTTAAAACGAGTTGATTTGCATCGGAAACAAGTGGAATTAACTCATCACACACATACTAAACTAGACTTGTAAGATGTATATTCTTCTCTCTAATTTTGAGTGTTTCTGACCAAAGACGTTCAACAAAAATCTACTTGACCTGTCTCTCTTCTGCAGGATTTTTGAGTTGGCGGGGGGGGGAAATAATAAGCAATATTGTAATTTTTGCCACATTTTCTGGCCGAGTGGATTGTACTCAGACGAAATCATCAATCACACAAACCGGACTGCGGCACCGCCCCCCACGAGTCTAGGAAGCATCTGATTGGCTGGTCAGCGTCCCTGCAGGCGTACGGTGGAACACAGTCCGTCACAAGTCCTTTCTGCTTTACAACAGCACCGCCAAACTGTGAGAACATCCAATTCCCTCTCACTTTACATGAGATTGTCTATTACTTATGTGTGAGATGTCTTTATTGTCGGTAACTAAATCTTGGCCTGAACTCAGCGGGGTTACAAGGGATAAATAACGACTAAATTAAATTAAAAGACAGTAAAACAACAAACAGATAAACGGCTGAATCGATCAGTCTCTACCTCTGAAATAAAACGGCAAATGGAAAAACAATTTATGGTAAATGAAAAGTCAGGTATTGCAAATGCATTAAGGTAATGCTTTTGTGAAGGGTTGATTGCTTGGGTTTATTGATTCAAAGAGCTGCTTTGATTTATATTACCCCTCTTTACTGGTCCTGTCCATAAAGTTCGGATTCTCTTCACACTAGAGAATTTTTTTAGGAATTTAGAGCACTTCAGTCACCAAATTACACCCAGTGTATTTAGGAATTTGTTTCTCGGTGTGTAAAGTAGTGCAAAATAAATAGTGAGAGTTCTCAGATTATGGATAAACTGAAAATTGAATACATGTCTAATTACAAAGTGTTGAAAAAGACAGGTTTTGGTTGCTTTTGGGGTTGATTTCTTCAGAGTCCATTGGCTGTTAGGACTGGACTGGAGAGGAGAACCCAGGCAAACAAGAGGTAAATAGCTCTACAAAGAAGAAGCTGATGAGATTTTGGATCAATCGGTGTGATCCAAAACAAGGATCCAGGTCGAAAAAATGGCCAGAATTACGCTTTAACCTCAGACTTCCCTGCCACCCCAATGTCTGCTCATCTTGATAGCAATGAGGAACCCAAAGACTTGGCATTAGCTTCACTGGTAACTTCACTAGGTACAGTTCACCCCAAAAAAAAAACGTGAATACAAGCTTATATGTACGCTGATTAAAAGAGCAACTAAACCCCAAACCCAGATCTGTGTAAAGCCTGCCATCTAATGGTAAAAAGCACGCTACTGAAATGTCCATCTTCTATTGGCTGATCTTTGGTGCCAGATGATGATGTCACCATCTGTTGTACTCTATAGAAGGTGACATCATCATCTGGCACCAAAGATCAGCCAATAGAAGATGGACATTTCAGTAGCATGCTTTTTACCATTAGATGTCAGGCTTTACACAGATTTGGGGTTTAGTTCCTCTTCAAGAGCAACGCCTTCATTCATCAAGGTACAACTCTGTCACGGTCATGTGCATTATGCTATAAACATACAATGCCCTTCAAGCACGGGGAGGCAGTACATACATACAGTCGCAGTATATAAATCCAGAGATATGGAGATATGTGCAAATCATAACTGCAGTAAAGTAACAGTGCAAAGTTTCAGTGCAGGTGGTGTTTTCGTTTTCCCCTGGAAGAAGAACCGGGCATATTCGACTCTAAAGCCTCTAAAGCTATCACCACTTCTAACTCATCTCTAAATCCTTCAGAGAAAAACTCTCAGGGCCTCATTTATAAAACAAAAATGTGAAAAAAATTATGAGGAGAACAAATCAATATCTATGATCATCTGTGATTGGGGTTTTGCTGATGAACCCAATCTCTACCCAACCTCATTTCATAACATTTGTATCTTTGAAAATGATAGTGAGTTTTAGCTTTTGATACATTACAGAAAATTGGAGGAAATCAATGCAACTGGCTGATATTGATCGATTTTTCATGAGAATGTGTGTGTGAGAACCTTTTATAAATGAGGCCTCTGATGTCTACATTCAGCAAAATGAAATGTGGTTACGATACATTAATGTTTCATATCAATATATACATTTCTGGAGGATGTTTCTGTGGGTGGGCAGGCTTTTCTCCGAGAGGTGACAGTCTGTCGTGGTGGCCTCCTATTGGTGCTTCAAGAGGAGGGGCGGGGCATATGGTTCCTAGGAAGTGGGTGGTGGACATGCTTTGAGTTGTTTGTGGTCCGTCTGCAAGAAGGAGCAAAGGTCCAGTTTAGTTTTTAATGCTCTGTCAGTTCTCTTGCTGCAGGATTTGTGGCTTCATATCAGTTTTGAAATCTAATGTCAGATTTCAGAATCAGTTTAATCACAGAGTTTAGGAATTTGCGTTGGTGAAATTGGTGCAGAGTCACACACGCAGAGTTCACGACGATGATGAAGTTAGCTACTTATTCGTGGGCTGTCTGCGGACGAATTGATTTTTTCGAACAGAAGGTTTCCTCTGTATTTAGAATGTTTTTTGCCTCATATATTAGAATTTTTGGAAAAATACAAAATGTTCTCTACACAGGACCTTGACTTTTTAATAATTATGTCTAGGTGTTGACCCAAACAGTTTTTCATAGTTTAATTGACCACTGTTGTGTATAGTTGTGATTGCACTTACTGCCTATTTGCTATGGCCCTAAATCTTAATTATCAAAACATCTCAAGAATCTGACACTGGTACATTACAGACAATGAAACAGAGTATCAAAATCCAGAATTATGATCAATTTTACTGTAGCGTTAATGTACTATGACCCCCTGAACATGGCAAAGAACACTCTAAATACCGAGGAAACCTGTTTGAAAAAAAAAAGATTCGTCCACAGACAGCCCACGAATAAGTAGCTGCAGGTAAGTAGCCAACTTCAGCGTTGTGAGTTCACATCATAGCAGATATAAATATGTTTGAATTTTTTTGGAGGCACTAATATCTCGACAATCCAAGGTAATAAAAATCTAAAATATCAGTTATATTCACGCTAATACAAACAACTGTGCTTAAGAAAAGTGAGCAGCAATATCTGCTGCAATTATAGTTGATTTTAAATTCATAAATAAAAAATATTTTGGACGTGGGAGTTCGAACAAGTTAAACAGGTGAACGCTAACAGCTAACTAGCTACCATTTGGCTGTGATGCTATCCTCGGAGCCAAGTGGTAGCTAGTTAGCTGTTAGCTACTAGCATGCTAGTTAGCTAGTATTGCTGATTGAGTGAAGCTGCGCTGAATCTCTTCTTTGCTTATTTTTGTCCTCTGACAGAGCAGTGTTGTATAAAACTGGATGATGTCACTCTGCCACGATTAGAGACTCCTCCATGTTGGACTTTCTTTCAGAGGTCAACATGCCCAAAGCAACGTTTCTATTGGCCGGCTGTGCGAATTCGCAGGTCAAAGTTCACCACACATGAACTCTGAACACGGGAAATAATGTTTTCGCCCTTCACCTGGTTTTCAGTGAAAGAGAAGGGAAGTAAATTTTTAGTGCATCGTCCGATTTGAAATCTAAACCCTTGGCTTTTGCCCTTTAAAACACACAAAAAGTAGCAACGAATATTTTGTACATCCAATTCCCTTTCTGCAAACGATAACGTGAACACATTCCTCTCCAGCTGTACTTACACCAGGCGGTAGGTTTACTTGTTGTGGTTGTAGTTGTGGCTGTAGAGGCCTCCGGCTCTGATGGAGCTGCTGATGGGGGAAGACAGCGGGTGATGGCCGGGCCGGATGGGCTTAGCTGAAACACACAAATCAACCACTGAGTAATATATTGTTTTTCATATGTTATTTAATGGCTAGTGTTGGGATGTTTAATACATGCAAGTAGTTCATTTATTCTTCATCCTATTTGCAGTGAACGGAATTGTATCAAATTCCGGCCACTCGGTCACTCGCGTACTGTAATCTGTTTATTGGCATTTTTATACGGAGTTCCCAACCGGAAATTCATGCACATTTCAGACGCTAGGTATCAAATTTCATAAATATCTATACACATTTAAGCATATAAAAAACTAAGTTACGAACTTAGTCACAAACAAGAAGCGGGAAGCCTTAAATCCCATCCATTTGCAGGGACTGGAAGAAAATCAATTACAAGTTAAGGTAAAAGCGATATTAAACTTTAAAAAAAAGACAGATGGAGGATTGTTAATTCATGAGACACTTCAGCGAAAACAGTACAGGATGAAATATATTGCATATATTGAAATATATGCTGTCTGGAATTGGATACCCTGATGTTAGATTACTTAACTGGTGGATGAAAGTATGTGTTATGACTCTTGTGGCTGTTTAAGGTGCCTGTACTTTGTACTGATGAGTGACTTTTTTATTTCCTTATACTTCCCCTCCTTCTCATTATACAGTATGTTATGGTAAATATAACTATAAATATAAATACTAAAATGGCTGATGACACATTGGTTAAGCCGCCTGACTCTTGACTCTCGATAAAGACAAAATTTCAAGGGGAACTCTTGAAATTCAACTCTCTCTTTTTAAAGAAAAGGCATATATAAGATTCTTTTTTTTGGTGTTTTTTGCCTTTACTAGAAAGTGGAGACAGGAGACAGGAAAGATTGGGGTACAGAGAGAGGAGGATGACATGCCACAAAGGTCTTGGGACACCCGAAAAAGTAATATATTCTTGTAATAACGCCTAAAGTGAATTGAACCCCAACTCGGTGAGTCCCCGGTCTCACCGATCTGTGCCGAGTGCCCCCTCCTGGCCATGTTCTTGGCCCGGACGGCCTCTTTGATGCGGTCCACCTCCTGCTGGTAGCGCTTGCGGTCCCTCATGGCGTTCTCCTTGGCCTCCTTCAGGGCGTTCTCCAGGGCTTTCACCCGCTCCGCCGTGGCGCGAAGACGCTTCTCCAGCTTGGGGAGTTCGCAGCGAAGATCCGCGTTGTCGCGAACCAGCTGGAGGGGGAAGCAGAGGAGAGGCGGGGGGGGTTAGATTTGAAGACGGGTGTGTTATCCTGCCTTCACACTGTGGCCTACAAGAAGATGTCAGTCTAACACAAAGGCAATCTACCTTCTCGTTGCCATGGTGATTTTGATTAACGAGAGTATTCCAATCCGTTAAAATCCCCATGAAATGAACTCCCCATTACTTTTACTTTCTGGAAAACACAGTATCTTTCATGGTGACCTCACGCTGCACCAGGAGGCGTAAATATACATTTCTAACCAATAAAACCATCAGATTTTTTAACAGTCCCGCCCCTCCGCACCCCTCCCATCAAATCAAACTGTCTTTCTCTCCCTCCCTGTGTTACGTCCCGCCCCAACATCCTGCATCAACAAGAAATACATAAAATCAAGGAAGTAAAGACGCTGTTTCATGGGGTCTTTAAATGGCATTGTGTGACAGTTCAGATCATGTCTAATGGGTTATCCCACTGTCATTAGAGAGCGGTTTGAGTGTCCTGAGAGGAGAGGAGACAAGGAGAGGAGAGGAGAGGAGAGGAGGAGAGGAAAGGAGAGGAGAGGAGAGGAGACAAGGAGAGGAGAGAGGAGGGGACAGGAGACAAGGAGAGGAGAGGAGAGGAGAGGAGAGGAGAGGAGAGGATGAGAAGAAAGGAGAGGAAAGGAGACAAGAAGTGGAGACAAGGAGACGAGATGAGAAGAGGAAAGGAGGAGAGGAGACGAAAGGAGAGGAGACAAGGAGAGGAGATGAGGAGAGGAGAGCAGGAGAGGAGAGGGGGAGAATAGGAGAGGAGAGAAGAGGAGAGGAGACAAAGAGAGGAGGAGGTTATAAATTCTAGTATTTTATATGTTATTAAATATGATTCGCGTTGTAAATGAAAAGGAAGCCAAGTAGGGAATTGGAATTCCTCAGCCAGACCTGAATTTGACATATTTTCAAAGAAGATGAGAGAAGAAAGCTCCTGCTCATTCAATATTTTATCTTCATTGGAAGAGGAGACAAGAAGAGCCGGTCAAACATGTGGCTGCCTCTGAGCTTTCAGCATCCGGTCTGTCTTTGTCTAAGAGTTGGTGGTGATGGTTTGGGCACAGCACCTGCTTGTGGACCTTGGTGAGCTGCTCCAGGTTATTCTCCAGGAAAGAGATCTTCTGTTTCTGGGCGACGCTGCCGACTCCTTCCTCACAGTCCAGCTCTGCACTCTGAACACACACATGAAGATTAAAAGTGCTTCAACAAACCCAGAAAACAATTTTAACAGTCCGCTATTTTCAGAATAATGATACCGTATTTCCTCTAATAGTGGCCTGTAGTCAATTAAAAGCCAGGTCTCCGATAATGGCCGGCTACTTAACGAACCCCAACAGAAGCAGATCAGAAAAGAAGGAGGCTTCGTACTAAAATATGAGCAAATATACTTATCAAACAGAGGGAATTAGAAATAAAGGTCTGTCTCTAATATAAGCCTGCTTCCAATAAAGGCCTGGTACCCTCTGCAGCTGAGGTAAATAAAGGCCCGGGCCAATATTAGAGGAAATACGGTAGTTTAGTTTGTATAGCCCCTTATCACAAGCATATCTCAAAGGGCTTTACATAGCATCATATACACTATATACATACTACATCATATATATATCTACACACATCATTTTACTAGATTATATACGACACTACACAAACACAGCATGTCTTTGGACTGTGGGAGGAAACCGGAGCACGGGGAGAACATGCTCACACAGAAAGGACCGAGGTAGAGATTCGAACCCACGAGGCAGCAGTACTAACCACTGAGCCACCGTGCCGCCTGTGAAATGATGCTAAGAACAGATGAGCGTTTAACACGGGAAAACAACGGAGTGCCGCCGTACCTTCTTGACCCGCGTGGTGAGGTCCTGGATGAAGAGTTTGCGCAGGTTGTGTAGAGTCTGCAGCTCCTTGGCCTGAGGAGAGCAAAGAGACGACTGTGATGGTTAAAATACAAATAAAACAATTCATCCACCGGTCCATTTCATTCCACATAATAACTCATAATTTATTCCATGCAGGTCATTGTTTGTCTCTGAACTCTGAACTCACTTTCATCAACTTTCTTTCAATTAATACTTTGTTTTTTCATTATTATTTTCATTTTCCTTTTAAATGCTCTTGTAACTTTCCATATGTATCTCTTATGTATGTCCTATATGTGTGTATTTTTGTGTGTTATGCGTAAGAAAAGGAAATGGAAAAAAAAATCCTATTAATATTATTATTTTTATTATCTTCCTTTCCCTTGGGGCATTAAATGGTAGTACATTTCAAATGTTGAAGAGAAATATATAGGGTGGTATGTATAGTTTACTGTCTGTATGTCACTAAGACAAATTCCTGGATATTGATTTCATACTTACTGATTAAAGTGACTTTATTTGATCCTAATTCTGAATTAGGATTAGACTGATGTGACTCACCACAGTCTCCTCCAGACCCTTCAGGTCCTCTCTGGCCTGTTCCCTCTCTTCGTTCAGCAAACTGGAGAGGGAGAGAGAGAGAGAGAGAGGGAGAGAGAGAGGAGAGGGAGAGAGAGAGAGGGAGAGAGATAGGGGGGAGAGAGAGAGAGGGAGGACAGGGAGAGAGAGAGAGGGAGACAGATGGAGGGGAGGGAAAGAGGGAGAGAGAGAGAGACAGTGACAGAGAGTGGGAGAGCGAGAGACAGAAAAAGAGGGAGAGTGAGGGAGAGAGAGAGGGAGGAGAGAGAGAGACAGAAAGAGAGGGAGAGTGAGGGAGAGAGGGAGAAAGAGAGAGGGAGAGAGAGAGACAGTGAGAGAGAGCGGAAGAGAGAGGGAGAGCGAGAGACAGAAAGAGGGAGGGAGAGGGAGGAGAGAGAGAGAGACAGAGAGAGAGGAAGAGGCAGAGGTGTGACAAGTCAGTCTCAAGTCTCGAGGCACAAGTCTCAAGTCTAAATGTAGATTACCAAGTCAAATCCATGTCAAGTCCATGTAAAGCTACTTCAGCAGCTCCAGGGAAAGTTACATGAGTGGTTTTGCAGACTGATGCAGTCGGTGCCTACATTAGCTTCTGGAGCTTGGAGTCCTTCTCCTGTTCTTCAGCCTTCAGTTTGTCATAGTCTGACATGAGTCTCTCCTGCTCCAATAACAAACCCTGGTTCAGACTGAGAGAGAGAGAGAGAGAGAGAGAGAGAGAGAGAGGGAGAGAGAGACAGAGAGAGAGACAGAGAGAGAGAGAGAGAGAGAAACAGAGAGAGAGAGACAGAGATTAACATTCACATTTGTATAAAAATATAAATGTTTTGTTTTTGTTTCTAATTTTATTGAAGACTGACACTTTTGTTCAAAATTATTTACATTTGTTTGTGTATGTACTGCAATAATGAATAGTTATATGTACAGTAATGTTAAAAATATATATATAACATGCTGATATTATCATTATTATTCACAAATATTCAATGTAAAGAAGACTCTGATCCGTTGTATAATTTATACAACATATTTTCTTCTATTATTTTGTCCTACATTTGTTATATGTTTTGTTGCTGTATGCTTTGGCAATATGTACACATGTATGTCATGCCAATAAAGCTGATTGAACTGATTAGAGTATTAGAGAGAGAGATTAAGAGTTTTCTTCCAAAATGAGAACAATCCAATCTCTCCAGTCCATCAAACAGTGATGCAGCAGTAAATAAAAAGGGTAACACTTTACAATAAGGGTCACTAAGTTAAGGGTTAGTTAATGCTTATTTAACTAACCCTTAATTAACAGTTAACTAATGTGTCTGGTAATCATTTACTAATAGTCATCTTTATAAACTATTAAATAATGTAGAAATTAATACCTTAGTTAACATGAACACCATTAGTAAATTACACATTAGCTAACTGTTAATTAAGGGTTAGTTAAGGCTTATTAAGCCTTAACTAACCCTTATTAAGCATTTACAAATCCTTATTAAGCCTTAACTAACCTTTATTAAGCATTAACTAACCCTTAACTTAGTGACCCTTATTGTAAAGTGTTACCATAAAAAGTTTAAACTGCCAGTTTGTGATCAACCACTAACAACCAGCAACACAAACAAATCAATTATACTTTAAGAAAATCTTAAAACAGCCCATCCTCATCCTCATCCTCATCCTCAGTTAAATCCTACTGACTGTGATGTTTACTATGAATTCCCGTCATGCAGACTTACGTCAGGCTCAAAAAAAAAAGGTGGATAAACCCAAATCTGCAAATAAAAAAGTGAGTAATCTGGGTTTAGGTGGGTTTACCCCGCACCACCTCCCTGTTACCTCTGTGCTGCTGACAGCCTGCCTGTGTGCACATGGATAAACGAGCTGAGGATCGCACCAAAAGCAAAGCTGGGATGAATAAATGCTGAGGAACACAAATTCATGATTGTGATCCCCGTCTCCCGATATCATTTGATGTCAGGAGCCTCAACACTTGTAAAAAAAAAAAAATATATATATATATATATGGTGGCAACAGCTCAAAGAGATAAACAGAAGACTGTGAAGATGCAGGTTCTGCAATCCAGTATTTCTGTTTTTTGTTTTTTGTTGTTGTCATTACTGCGGAAACTCGAATAGAAACTATAAATAAGATGACAAGGAGAAGGTAAAACAACCTTTGGTGTAGCTCCGGCCTGAAACGCATCTACATTGCAAAAAAACATCCATCATAAGTCATCTAGTCTCATATTCAGCCTTCAGTTTGTTTTTAAACCGAGAGAAACATTCTGCAGTGAGGAGAGATAACTCCACTTGTCTCCAATGCAGCTTCACTTGTTTCAGGAGTTTTCTAGAAATTAAACAAGTCAGTCTGTTGAAACCAGTCAGAATAAGGCAGATCACTGCACTGCTGTCAAGAAAATGACTTGATTCTACTAAATTCTTCACACAAGTCGATTTGCATTGGAAACAAGTGAAATGATCAAACCTCACTGGCAGATTTCTTCACTTATTTTAAGAAAATTATGATTTTAGGACTCAGTAATAGACTAAATGACTTGTTAAGATGGAGATTTTTTGCAGTGTGCTGCTTCTTTGAACCCCATTCATTTCCCCCCAACCTTGAGGTTTTGGATCTTATTGTCGTCAGAAGTGTGAACGCTCGTATAAATACGGTGGCAAGTAGTTGGCAGCAGCTCAAAAGAGATGAACAGACACTTGTCATGTGGCGAGATGCAGCTTTTGATCCCTCTCCACATCTCATATCTTCAGTGTTATTGCTGTCAGTGCTGTGAAGACTTGAACGAGACGACACAGAGGCTGCAAAAGGACCTTGGCTGTAGCTGAATGGGATAAGCGGGTGTGCAGGTGCATGGAAAGTGACATTGAACAAATGCATGTTTGCGGAGGTGTTTTGATGTGACTCAATGGGATAAGCAGCCCGACCTAAACCTTGAGATCTTAGGCATTTTTATTTATCAGTAGTGTGAACACTTCATGAATAAGACGATGAGAAAGACCTAAAGGCAAAAGCTCAGAAATAGCTCAGCGGGATGAGCTGCTGCTTGTCACTTTGTCCTTGTCGGTTTGATTGTTGGTTTGATCCCTGATGGAAGGAAAAATGTTATTGCTGAAACTACTAATTGCGTTCTTTGCATTTGTATTAACCTCCACAGAGTGCCAGGTGGGCGGGGTTTATCACATCAGGACAGTTTAGTTAGTGTCAGGTCAGATTTAAGTCACAAAAAAGTGACTAAATTGACTTTCAGAGACTCCTGCAATTGCCAATGCCTTCTTGCACTCTCCAAGAGAAACACAGACCTGTTAGCGAATGTTACGAGGGACATGCAGCCATATTGGAGGAGCGACTACAAAAGGAAATGTTGTTGTCTCTTCCCCCCTGAAAAAACAATGAGAACGGCTGTAATGAGGCTCAGAGGCTCAGTGAGTAAAGCCACTACATAAATAACCCATAAATTCATGGGTTCAAAGCCCGTTTCCACTCTTAAAGCTCCATATTCTGCACTTCCCAGTGTTTTATTTTGTGTCTTGAGGTCCGTTCAAAGCTGTACAAAAAACACTCTCAATCCATTTTCACACGTTCATTTTCTAGCATTTCCAGCTGCTGGGTCAGACGACAGCTCCGCTTGCCTGGGAGCATTTCACTTTCCTCTTGGCATCAGATGAAAAAACCCTTAGGCGAGTTTATTTCATAGACTGCATGATGTTATAGTCACGCAGCATAGGGTATATTACCATAAGGAAATTAAAGAAAAACATATGGGTTCACTCACAATGTACATCTAAAAGTGGGAGTATTTGTTGTGTTCTTTTATCTTTCTATTTCACTTGATTTCAACTGCACTAGTTTACTTTTTAAGTATTTTATCTTTTGTATCTCTTGTCTGTACTTTTGCACTTTTTAATTGTAAATCTTTTACCTTTACTGTATTTGTATCACTCTGTAAAGCACTTTGAATTGCCCCAGTGTATGAAATGTGCTCTACAAATAAAGCTGCCTTGCCTTGCCTATTGGACAAAATTGAAAAACAGCATAGTGTCATTTCTCATCATCAGGCTTACCTTTGTGTGTGTGTGTGTGTGTGTGTGTGTGTGTGTGTGTGTGTGTGTGTGTGTGTGTGTGTGTGTGTGTGTGTGTGTGTGTGTGTGTGTGTGTGTGTGTGTGTGTGTGCCCCCTCACTCGGTGAGCTCGTCCAGCATCCTCTGCTTGTCGTCGATCTCGTCTCGGAGGCGGCTGAGCTGCTTCTGATGCGTCTCCCTGTGGCTCTCCAGCTGCTCCTCCAGCGTCTTCTGCAGGAGGGAGACAGGAGGACAGGTTACACACACACACACACACACACACACACACACACACACACACACACACACACACACACACACACACACACACACCTGTCTTCTGCAACAAGGTCAAGAGGACCTTACACATAGACCAGAGCTGAACAAATGGGATGCAATCACACATAGTTTGTTTACTTTGGTCTGAACCAGAGTGGAAAAGTGGATTTTGTTGTATTTCTGTATTTGGTTCATTCAGGTTCAAACTGACCAATTAGAAGTGAACCAGAGCTTCAAAACGAAAGTCACATGACTCACAAGCAGCTTGTTTATTGGACAGAGGGTAACACTTTACAATAAGGGTCACTAAGTTAGGAGTTAGTTAATGCTTAATAAGCATTAACCAACCCTTAATTAACAGTTAACTAATGTGTCTGGTAATCATTTACTAATGGTGTTCATGTTAACTAAGGTATTCATTTATACATTATTTAAGTCATCTTTATAAACTATTAAAAAATGTATAAATTAATACCTTAGTTGACATGAACACCATTAGTAAATTACACATTAGTTAACTGTTAATTAAGGGTTAGTTAATGCTTATTAAGCATTAACTAACCCTTAACTTAGTGACCCTTATTGTAAAGTAAGAGTTTTGTCACCTGTCATCAAAACAAATCTGTCTCAGCTCCTGTAACTTTATCTAACGTGATGGGCTTGTCTGTCTCTTCTTCTGTGGTGTTCATACCAGTTAAGAACACATGAAGGAGAAAAAGCTGAATATGAGCATCAGTCTGTCTCCTTCTACCCATAATCCCTTGCGTTTCGGGGTGGTTTCCTCTAGTTGGAGTGGCAGTTCTCTTGTTGGAGGCCTGAGACTCTTGGTGTCATTATTTGGTGCCACCAAGAGTTCAAAGGTCATCGCTCTCACCCGGACAAACCGGCTGAACTGAAGGAGGAAAACGCTGCAGATTTGTTTTCGGTGCTCCTCTCCCTACCTTGATCTCCTCGTCTCCGTCCAGTCTGCTGATGTGCTCCTTCTCCTTCTCCTCCCCCGACACCTCGTGCATTTTCTCTGAGGACACCAACGAAGAAGAGGGGGAAGACATTTTAGCTCCTGTTATCTGCTTCAGCTGCGTTTCATTTCAGGTGAGATGTTTCATAACGTCTCACCTGCACAAACTGAATTTCTCTCTTTTTCCTGTGTGTTATATCTAAGCTAAACTAACAGTATTGGTTTCCACAGGTAGAGGGAGTGTGTGTCGGTGTGTGTTCTGACCCTGAGCCTGCAGTTTGGCGAGCTCCTCGGTCAGGGCGTCCTGGCTTTCCTCCAGCTGCCTCTTCTTCTGCTCCATGTTCTGCATGTAGTCGGTCAGAGACTTGATCTTCGCCTGGTGCTGCGGACACACAGCGGAGAGGAAACCCACTTAGATACAGAAAGAGAAGAAGAACTTCACATTTTACATTTCGGTCATTCAGCCGATGCTCTTATCCAGAGTGACTTCAACAGTAGAGTCAGATTCAATTCCTACATCTTCAACATTACAGTTTTAATGTCCCAGAGTCTGACTGCTGTTTGAGCAGCTTCTCCATTCAGCCTAGAATACATTTCTGGAGGAAACACTGAATCCCTGTATAGTGTTTTGGCATGAACATGGTCACATTTAAAGATACTGAATATCACAAACATATCATCTATCGGCAGCTTCAATCCAAACATACAGATATCAGTATTGACCTTATAAAACCCATATCAGTCAAACCCTGGTGAGGAGTGTGTGTTGTGTTTTTGTGTTTGTTGGACTCAAGATTCCTATTGGGATGATAAAGTCCTGAACTTGACACTGCATCAAGACCCTGGTTCTCTCTTACTCCGCCCCTGTTGCCTGGGAGACGGTTGCCTAGAATATAGTTACCTGGGAGATAGTTACTTGGGAGATGGTTGCCTCGGCTATGGTTACCTGGGAGATGGTTACCAGGAAGACAGTTACCTAGAATATGGTTACCTGGGAGATAGTTACTTAGGAGATGGCTTCCTCGGCTATGGTTACCTGGGAGACGGTTACCAGGGAGACAGTTACATAGAATATGGTTACCTGGGAAATGGTTGCTTAGGAGATGGTTTCCTGGGCTACAGTTACCCGGGAGACGGTTACCAGGGAGACAGTTACAGTAACCTGGGACATGGTCACCTGGGAGATGGTCAATTAGGAAATGGCTACTTGGGATATGGCTACCTGGGAGACGGTTACCAGGGAGACAGTTACCTAAGATATGGTTACCAGGGAGATGGTTGCCTGGGAGATTCTTACTTAAGAGATGGTTTCCTGGGCTACAGTTACCTGGGAGACGGTAACCTGGGCGATGTCCACCTGAGAGATGGTTACCCAGGAGATAATTACCTGTGTGATGGTTACCTGAGAAATCATTACCTGATGGATGGTCACCTGTGAAATGTTTACTGGAGACAACAGAGGGTTACCTGGGAGACGGTTACCTGGGAGACGAGCAGCTGGCAGGATGTCAGCTCCTTCTCATTGGCCTGGATCTTGCGGTGGGCGTCGGCCTGAGCGCTCTCCAGCTGCTTGCTGCGGTTCACCAGAGATTTGACCTCCGACTTCATCTTGCTGATGTAGAGGCGAGCCAAGGTGAACTCCTCCTCCACCGCCACGCCGTTCCCCTTCGCCTCCGAGTGCTGAGGGGGGAGGGGGGAGGGGGGAGGGTTAGAGGCTGCGGTGTGTGTGTGTGTGTGTGTGTGTGTGTGTGTGCGTGTGTGTGTTCGACCGTCCTCACCGCGGCGGTCTTGATGTCGCTGGTGCCGATGATGGCTCCGATGTCGCTCAGGTCTCGCAGCAGCAGGTTCAGAACCTCGGCGGCTCTCTTCCTCTGCAGGCCGCTCAGCTCCTGCAGCTGACTCAGCTCCCTCTGCACCGCCGACAGCACCGCCTGCACACACACACACACACACACACACACACACACACACACACACACACACACACACACACACACACACACACACACACACACACACACACCCACACAGTGGTGGAAGAAGTATTCAGATCTTTGACTTGAGTGAAAGTAGCAATACCACAGTGTAAAAATACTTTGTTACAAGTAAAAGTCCTGCATTCAAAATCTTACTTAAGTCAAAGTACAAAAGTATTAGCATCAAAATACTTAAAGTAGCAAAAGTAAAAGTAGTCATTATGCAGAACGGCCCATTTCAGAATCATATATATCATGTTATTGGACTATAATTATTGATGCATTAATGTGTTCATCACTTTAATGTTGCAGCTGGTAAAGGTGGAGCTAATTTTAAGTACTTTATATACTGCTGGGCAGCTTAACCTATAAAAATATATCATAATTTATTAGTAGATTTATAATTTGTATTAATAATCTAAATCTGCAACTAGTAACTAAAGCTGTCAAATAAATGTAGTGGAGTAAAAAGTACAATATTTCCCTCTGAAATGTAGTGGAGTAGAAGTATAAAGTAGCATGAAATGGAAATACTCAAGTAAAGTACAAGTACCTCAAAATTGTACTTAAGTACAGTACTTGAGTAAATGTAGTTAGTTCTTTCCTCTTTCCTACCTCTGCACACACACACACACACACACACACACACACACACACACACACACACACACACACACATAGTTGTCAGTGTGTTTCTGTACCAATGCCCTCAACACACTGTCATATAAAACACATGAGGACAAAGAACACTGGATCTGGATAAAATCACTTGTCAAACTTGATTTTTTTTTTCTCCCACCGTCTTCTGCTGCAGCTCCTCGGCCAGCTGCTGGTTGGCTCCGTCGCGCTCCTCCACCTCCTGGCTCTTCTGGTCGTAGTTGACGGCCAGCTCCTCCAGCGCCTGCAGCACCTCCTTCACCTCCTCCTTCGCCAGCTCGTTCTCCGTCTGCAGCCGGCAGAGCTCCTCCTGGATCTTCTCGTAGTCGCGCCGCGTCGACGCCAGCAGCTACGAACGGAGGGGGAGAGACCAGTTAGACAGATAGATGGGTAGATAAGTCCAGTCCAGGTCATTAATGTCAAGTCTCAAGTCTAAATGTAGAACAGCAAGTCAAGTCAGAACAAATCAAGAGTCCAGTATCAATTTAATATCTTAAAGAAAACTAAATATCTAGGACTTTTCAATGCAATATGGTTTTAATAGGATAAAAACTTGGTAAGAGCATCATGAGTTTGATTTCTATAATCAGTTTCAACTTCAATAAATTCAATCATTCCATACAAATTCAGAAAACAGAATTTAAATTCAGTCGTCTGCTGGAACAAATCTCATCACTTTCAATCTGAGTCATTTACACAAACACAAGATCTCAAGTCAAGACTTTAGAAACCTTTTCAAGTCATCAGAGTACAAGTCAGAGTCGAGTCCCAAGTCACCAGAACCCAAGTCAAAGGCCCTTCAGTCACTAAATATTCAATAAATTTGCATTTCTTTTGGACTCTCGTCTGTCTTCATTCAGTTATTCAAAATGTTAATTTGTGTCTTGTGCTTTGTTTTGTTTCTTTGTGATTTTAATGTGTCTGCATATCTGCATCACATCATTTTGCTCTGTGACTGATTGTTCAGTTAGATCTAGGTCTGCAGGTTCTCCTTTGAGACGGGCTGTGATGAAGCGCTGTAGAAATAAATTTGACTTGACATGAACACCTACAGGCTCACACTCATACATACACACTCAAACACACACACACACACACACACTGATTCAACACAAACGCAGTTAAATCAAAGTGAGTCAAACTCAACCCAGAACACCTGATAGACTTGAGTCAGACTTTCTGTAATAGCAGAATCATTACCTGTGTAGTAAAGTAAGGCAAGTTTAAGGGATTTTTTCTGAGATTAAAACATGCACAAGTCTAATTAGGCCACCAGGTGGCGCTACAGACCGCTACAGGATCACTGAGGCAAAATAAATTGAGGCTGATTAAGTTAATATATTATAATTTTGAAAGGTGAGGTCTGTAATCTTTCTGGTTTTTAAAAATATCCTTCCCAACGGAGTGAAAACACACAAAAAATGTCCATCTTAACAAGTCATTTCATCTCATATTAAGTCATAAATCCAGATTTTCTTATAACACATAATCAAAAAGATAATTATTATTATTATGCCTTGTGTCCAATGCAGTCTCACCTCTTTAAATAATATTCTTGAAACAAATCAAACAAAAGAAATCACTGCAGCAGTATCAGGATGTATAATGTTACTGTTGATTTGCATTGGAAATAAATTAATTTATCTCCCCTCGCTTGCATATTTTTTCACTTTGTCTTTAGTAAAATAAAATTTTAAGTCTCACAACAGGATTTTTTCTTTTTTGAATGAAAAGAATGGACAGATTAGTTTTAACAGGCACAGTGCAGACGAACCTCTTCCTGGTCCAGCATCTGCTCCTTGAGTTTCTCAGCCAGCTGACTGTGTTGGTTGATCTCATCGTCCTGCAGAGAGGAGGATCGGATTCAGTGATCAGTCAGGTTAAGTATTGGGTTTGCAGTAGAAACACATCACAAAGCACATGAAACACAGTAAAATCAATAAAACCATAGCAGAAACATACAATAAAACCTGTAAAAATCAATAACGCCACCGTAAAAACATCAACAATAAAACCCATAATGAATAACCTCAACTGAGTCAAGGCAATCCAGTATTGCATTATTGCCTTTCTGAGACAATAATACAATACTGTTATGAATGCTATGAATATATTAGATAGATAAATCTTTATTGTCCACTACATTACACGCAATGGAAAATTGTCTTGGCCCTCCAGCAACAAAAATCCAACAACACATCAGACTTTATACACTGCACATGAGATAAAACTCAATATAAATAGCTAGATAAAATAAAAAGTAAAGAATAGAAAATGGAAACGCAGCTTATGAGGAGCATTGATTAAAAGAGTAAACTCTTAACATTAATATGCAAAATGTATTTTTTGAAATATACACACTACCAGTCAAACCTGATTAAATCTATTATGTTCTTCATTCTCTCAAAGCCATTCTGATCTAAAGGCTTCTGCTTAAGTGCTTGAAATGAGTTTCTTAGACAAATATAAAGAGTGAAGTTGATCCATTGATGAATTTCTTTCCATCAAGGCAAAGAATCTAAAATATAAGATAGTTTTGATTTGTTTAACACGTTTTTTTTTTGGTCGCTGCATAATTCCATTTGTGTTATTTCACAGTTTTGACGTCTTTACTGTTATTCTAAAAATGTGGAAAATAGTAAAAAAAATAAAAATAAAAAAATAAAATGTGGTGTTGGAAATCTTTTGTCACCTTGTCGTCCATCTGTTTGTACAGGTTGCTGATGTCCTCTTCATATTTGCTCTTCTCCTCTCCGGTCGCCCCCTGGCCTCCCGCGGCGGGCGGCAGGTTGTCGATGACGGGCGTGTTGTCGCACGGCTCCGGGCCCCGCGGCTCCCTGGAGCCCAGCTGCTCCTCCTCAGGGACGTCCTCCCCTGAAACACAACGTCTGTCACTGAGGGGGGGGGGGGGGGGGGTGTTCAACACGGGGTCCGGGGACCACCAGAGGGTCCTTGAAGGGTTCGAGCGGGTCCCGCAGTTAACACAATTAGAGAATGTAGAAGAATGACTGTTCTGATCATAGTTCCTCTGTTATCTCTCTCTCTCATATTGTATCATTTCATTTTGTAACATTCATATCATGTTGTATTTTATTGTATCATATCATCTTGTATTGTATCATATCGTATCTTGTATCATATTGTCATTTTATATTTTATCACATCGTATCATATCACATATCGTATCATGTTGTCATTTTAATCGCTTCATATTGTATCGTATCGTATCATGTTGTATTACGATGTGTCATTTTATACAATCTCTGAGCCCATCGTCCAAGACCACCCAAGAGGGAGACGAGGAGAAGAGGGAGAGGGGAAGAGGGGGAAGAGGGGAGAGGAAGGGAGAGGAGGAAGGGGGAGAAGAGAGAGAAGAGGGGAAAGGAGGAAGAGGGAGAAGAGGGGAAGAGGAGAAGAGGGAGAAAGGAGGAAGAGGGAAGAGGGAGAAGAGGGGAAAGGAGAAGAGGAGAAGAGGGAGAAAAGGGGGAAGAGGGAGAAGAGGGGGAAAAGGGGGAAAAGGGGGAAGAGGGAGAAGAGGGGGAGGGGGAGAAGAGAGAGAAGAGGGGGAAGAGGGAGAAGAGGGGAAGAGGGAGAAGGGGGGAAGGGGGAGAAGAGGGGGAATAGGGAGAAGAGGGAGAAAAGGGGGAAGAGGGAGAAGAGGGGGAAGAGGGAGAAGAGGGGAAGGGGGAGAAGAGGGGGAAGAGGGAGAAAAGGGGGAAGAGGGAGAAGAGGGAGAAGAGGGGGAAGAGGGAGAAGAGGGGGAAGAGGGAGAAGAGGAGAAGAGGAAAAAGAGGGAGAAGAGGGAGAAGAGGGAGAAGAGGAAAAAGAGGGAGAAGAGGGAGAAGAGGAAAAAGAGGGAGAAGAGGGAGGAGAGGAAAAAGAGGGAGCAGAGGGAGAAGAGGGAGAAGAGGAAAAAGAGGAAAAAGAGGGAGAAGAGGAAAAAGAGGGAGAAGAGGAGAAGAGGAAAAGAGGGAGAAGAGGGAGAAGAGGAAAAAGAGGGAGAAGAGGGAGAAGAGGGAGAAGAGGAAAAAGAGGGAGAAGAGGGAGAAGAGGGAGAAGAGGAAAAAGAGGGAGAAGAGGGAGAAGAGGAAAAAGAGGGAGAAGAGGGAGAAGAGGGAGAAGAGGAAAAAGAGGGAGAAGAGGTGAAGCGGGTGGCTGGGCTCATAACAGAGTAAATGGCGTGGAGCCAGCGGCTGACTCATGCCACAAAACACTGCATCAGCACAGTGTGTGTGTGTGTGCGTGTGTGTGTGTGTGGAGTGTGTGTGTGCGTGTGCGTGCGTGTGTGTGGTGTGTGTGTGTGTGTGTGTGTGTGTGTGTGTGGAGTGTGTGTGTGCGTGTGCGTGCGTGCGTGCGTGCGTGTGTGTGTGTGTGTGTGTGTGTGTGTGTGTGGAGTGTGTGCGTGCGTGTGTGTGTGTGTGTGTGTGTGTGTGTGTGAGTTACATGTGTGTGTGTGGAGTGTGGCTTCACTGGCTGAGCCGTTGCTAAGGGAGGAGGAGCGTTCCCAGCATCACAGTCCACCAGGGAATAAAAGCAATGGCCAGAGACAGAGAGGAAGGAGAGAGAGAGAGAGAGAGAGAGAGAGGGGGGGGGGGGGGGGTTCAGCGGTTACCATGCAACCGTGATGGAAAAAAAAGGGGGAGGACAGTGTGAAGGAGAAACTGCAGTCTCAGGAGAGGCAGGCAGTGCGGTCTGACAGTTTTTGTCCCTTTAAAGGCTTCAAAACACGTTCCAGAGATATATTATTCTTTATTTTCTATGTTTTAATGTTTTAATTTTTGTAGTCAAACACGATTAGAGGTGTGTTTTGACATGATCTGCATATTAAAAAGTGTATTAAAGATGCAATAAGTAAGATTTTTACTGCCCTGTTTAGCACAAAATGACCATATATGAGATTTGTGGCTTTCAAAACTCATCGCATTTCAGGTACGAAGGCTAAAAAGTCTCGATCTCAAGCTAAAAAAAAAAAAAAAAGCAAATGACAAAGCAGTTTAATATTCCAGTATCTTGAATCGAGATATATTTCGCTCTTCACTAGATGTTTCTGTTGGATTTCTGCTCTAATCGGCTAGCTATTGTGGAAAAATGCAACTTTATTATTTGTGTCATCTGCAGGCCAC
>NW_027283929.1:45000-70747 GCF_046629955.1 Centroberyx affinis | reverse complement strand
GAGAGGAGAGGAGAGGAGAGGAGAGGAGAGGAGAGGAGAGGAGAGGAGCCGAGGAGAGGAGGGGAGGAGAGGAGAGGAGGAGAGGAGAGGAGGAGAGGAGAGGAGAGGAGCCGAGGAGAGGAGGAGAGGAGAGGAGGAGAGGAGAAGGTTAGAAAGAGTCTCCAGATCAGATCAGTATCTCCTTCTGTACTTCAGCAGGTTGTTGAACTTTCTGATCGAGTCTCAACATGCAAACAGTACAGAGACTGTTAGCTTTGGCCAGTTAGCATGTTGAGACCCTCACTCCCCCCCCCCCCCCCCCACCCTCACAGGCTGCGCCCCTCCTGCTGCCCCCCCCTGCTGCCCCCCCCCCCCTCCCCCTCACAGGCTCCACCCCTCCTGCTGCCCCCCCCTCCCCCTCACAGGCTCCACCCCTCCTCCTGCCCCCCCCCCCCCCCCCTCACCCTCACAGGCTCCACCCCTCCTCCTGTCCCCCCCCCCCCCCCCTCACCCTCACAGGCTCCGCCCTTCCTGCTGTATCCCGGCTGGCAGGAGTCGCAGCGCCTCCCTGTGTTTCCCTCTCTGCACTGACAGGAGCCGGAGTCACTGCAGCGAGGAGTCACACTGCCCCGAGGGTCACAGCTGCACTCTGCACACACACACACACACACACACACACACACACACACACACACACACACACACACACACACACACACACACACACATTATTATTACTTGCAACAGGCTGCCTCTAGGTGGCAGCAGAGAAACATGATACACTTTACAGTAATAAGGATTTAGGATGAGAGTGAGTGGGTGAACTTTGACCTCAAACCAGAAGCAAAGTGTCAGAAACTAAAAATAGTTTCACTCAGATGAAAAAAGATTTAGAGTGATCAGTATAATCTGATCCAATCCTAAGGAAGAAAAAACAAAGCATTAGAGTATTAAACAGTTTAATATTGTTTCAGTCAGGTCATGTGACAGCTGCAGTGACAGTGAACCTGACCAATCACAAATAGCCCCGCCTCTATATATAACCCCGCCCCATCATCCAGCATGGACTACCTGGAGTGTGTGTGTGTGTGTGTGTGTGTGTGTGTGTGTGGCCTCCATACTGACCGGTACAGGCGTTCTCGTCGTCGAGCGTTGCCGAGGCGTTTCTATAGTAACCGAGGCGGCAGAACTGACAGTTCTGTCCGCGGGTGTTGTGTTTACAGCTCACACACGTCACAACGTTGATGAAGTCAATGTAACTACAGCGGTTAGAGTGACCATTACATTCACAGTCTGGAGAGAGAGAGAGAGAGAGAGAGAGAGAGAGAGAGAGAGAGAGAGAGAGAGAGAGAGACAGACAGACAGACAGAGAGAGAGAGACAGAGAGAGAGAGAGAGAGAGAGAGAGAGAGACAGAGACAGAGAGAGAGAGAGAGAGAGAGACCATTACACTCAGTAAACTCAGTGAACTAAATAAAACAATAAATATAAATTACATCCACATAGGTAATTTATTTTCTTTTTCTTTCTTTTTTCTCTTTCTTTCTTTCTTTCTTTCCTTCTTTCTTTCTTTCTTTCTGTTACTCTAAAGGTTCTGTAGATTCTCCCCCGTAGCTGGGTACAGAGGGAGGGGTCAGGTTCCAGGGGGGTGGAGTCAGGTTCCAGGGGGAGGAGTCAGGTTCCAGGGGGAGGAGTCAGGTTCCAGGGGGAGGGGTCAGGTTCCAGGGGGAGGAGTCAGGTTCCAGGGGGAAGAGTCAGGTTCCAGGGGGAGGAGTCAGGTTCCAGGGGGAAGAGTCAGGTTCCAGGGGGAGGGGTCAGGTTCCAGGGGGAGGGGTCAGGTTCCAGGGGGAGGAGTCAGGTTCCAGGGGGAGGGGTCAGGTTCCAGGGGGAGGAGTCAGGTTCCAGGGGGAGGGGTCAGGTTCCAGGGGGAGGAGTCAGGTTCCAGGGGGTGGAGTCAGGTTCCAGGGGGAGGGGTCAGGTTCCAGGGGGAGGAGCCAGGATACAGTGGGAGGAGTCAGGGGGTCTTACCCTGGAAAGTGACATAGGCGATTTTTGACAGTTGGCTGAACTTTGGACCTCCTGGAATGAGAATCTTCTGGGTCGCTTGGGACACAAAGTAAGGCATGTAACCATGGTAACAGCCAAACAGCAGCTAAGGTCAGGGGTCAGCACTACCAATCAGATCTGACCCCTGCTACACAACTACCAATCACATCGGACGACTGCTTCAGAGCTCCTAATGAGAGTTGATGGCAGTCAGCTCTAATCGGTTCCTCATTGTTCTGTTTAATGGATCCGACCAAATCATCCTCTATAGAACCGAGGAACTAAATCCCACAAGATCACAAGGAAACACATCAGATCTCTAAAAAGTACTACAACTGCTACTACTATTACTACTGTTACTACTACTGCTACTACTACTGCTATTACTATTGTTACTACTACTGCTACTACTACTACTATTACTACTGTTACTACTACTGCTACTACTACTACTATTACTACTGTTATTACTACTGCTACTACTACTACTATTACTACTGTTATTACTACTGCTGCTAGCTGGCTGGTGCAGCTACATTAGCTAGATGTTATACCTTTTTTCTCATAGTCATTTTTCTTGTTCTCTCCCTCCTTTTCTTTCTTTTCCTCTTTGGCCTCAGTGACTGTGTGTGATGGAGAGGTCAGAGGTCAGAGGAGAAAAAAGTGATTCATTCATTTTAACCTTTTATTTCTATTGAAGAAGTGAGCCACAGTATTCACTCAAATACAGTTTGATGGAATGTCATGTAAAGGCGCTGAATAGATGGGAATTGAACATAGTTTGGTTCTTTAACACTCACTACGTCTCCAACTTCTAAGAGTTTTTGGTTTATTTACCTAGTTACTTATTTACTTCAACAGCTGTCCAGACTCGACCTTGCATGAAACAATGCTCATTTTCATGATAACTTAAACTTTCTATAGCAGCCGTGTCAGGTGATGTGAGGCTGTGTTCGAAACCATGTGCTGTCCACACTAAACAGTCTAAGTGTGACATAACGTGAGTATGCTGTATGTGAAAAGTACCCGGATGTATACTACATTAGCAAGGATTTCTGAGTATGCTACCAATGTTATTAGACATACTAGGGTTACATACTAAGTATGTAGTATGTAGTACATTAGTATCTGATTTCAAACACAGCCTGTTCTATCCATTCTTTTATCTGACCAATCACCAAACAGCATCACAGCTCTTCATTGTATACCTTTCTCTTCTTTTCTCTCCTCTTTTGCCTCTTGTTTTGATTTGATATTCTCTCCACTTCTTCCCTCTGCTGGTCTGCTGGCAGCAGAATCCACTCCAGAAGATTTTCCTTCTGTCTGAGGTGCTGAAGGGGAGGAATCTACTCCAGGATCATCTACTGCTGGAGGAGAATCTGGGCCAGAATATAGAACAGGACTTACAGGATCTGGTGTAGGTGAAACCAATCCAGTGGCAGCAGAATCTGGTCCGCCATTTCCTGTTTCCATTGTGTCTGGCACTGTTGAAATGGAATCCACTCTAGGATCCACTGAATCTGGTCCAGCATCATCAACAGAGCCAGTAGGATATCCAGCAGGCTCACTGACAGGTACTGGTGGAAAGTCCAGTCCGGAATCTAGTCCGGAATCTGGTCCAAGATCAACTGAATTTGGAGCATTTGTTAGAGGGAAGGTAGAATCAAGGGGAGGGGCCGAATCGGCAGATGGAGCCGGTCGATCTGGAGGGGAGGAGCTTGCGTCTGGCACGACATAATCTCCTCCTGCATCAGAAGGAGATGTTGAGGTGTCCAGAGGTGAGTCAGTAGCTGGAAGAGGAGAATCAGTAGCCACAGGTAGGGGAGGAGATGTTAATGTGTCTGATGGAGCATCTGTAGGAGGAGAAGGAGGCACAGCAGGAGCTCCATCAGGAGGAGCTCCATCTGTAGAGCTGTCTGGGGGCCTGGAGGAGGAGGAGGAGGAGAAGTCTGGAGGAACATCAGGAGGAGGTGCAGTAGGAGAAAGGTCAGCTCCTGCAGTGGGTGGAGCTACCATACTGTCAGTGGGAGGAGAGTCAACATCAAAAGCTTGATTGGTTGGGACTGACTGACTGGGCAGAGCTACACCTGCTGTAGCAGTGCCAGAAGGAGCTCCATCATTGGCTGGCGTTAGGGTGGTTGCTAGGGGCGGTGGCACAGAGGTGACGGCGCTGCCAGCAGAAGGCCTAGGACTGCTGGTTGACACTGTTGTACTAGTATCAGGAATGGCAGTACTTGTATCTTGGTTTGTAGTACTAGTGCCAAGGAGGGCTGGGTCTGTGCTGTCTGTTGAGGATGTGGAGTCAGAGGGCGGAGTCACTGGGTCAGAAATAGACACCTCAGAGTCAGTACTGCGGCCTGAACTAGTGGGACTGTTGGTACTGGTGTTACTGGTAGGACTGGTGGGACTACTAGTGGTACTGGTAATGGTAGTGTCTGTTACTGTGGGACCAGTGGGAAAGATGTCCGAACCAGCTGGGTTGGACGGAGTGTCTCCAGTTTCCAGCGCTGGACTGCTAGATGGAGCTCTGTCAGTCGTACTGCTAGTGGTAGTACTGCTGTCAAATGATGTACTGCTAAAGTCTGAAAAGGCATCAGTAGCTATAGTACTAGTACTTAGAACAGTACTGATATCAGTGCCAACTGTACTAGTAAAAGCTGTAGTATCAGTACTGATTGAAGTAGTAGTAGAGTCTGACTCTGTCCTAGTCCTGGTAAAATCACTAGTATCAGTAGTGCTAGTAAATGTTGTAGTACTAGCATCTGTCATGGCAGTACCAGTAGCACTGTCAGTTTTTGTATTAGTGTCAAATAAAGTATTAGTATCAGTAGTAGTACTACTACTAGCGTCTCCAGTAGTAATAGTCCATGTATCAGTAGAAGCCAGGGCAGTAGCAGTACTGCCTGTGTCTGTAACAGTGACAGGACTCCCTGTGCTGTCAGTGGATGTAATGGCTAGGCCAGAAGTCAAGAAATAAGTAGTAGTAGTAGTTGTACTAGTAGTAGGTGGTGTACTGTCAGTAGTGGTAATTGTAGTAGTAGTAGTTGGTGTACTGTCAGTAGTGGTAGTTGTAGTAGTAGTAGCAGTAGTAGTTGGTGTACTATCACTACTCGTAGTTGTAGTAGTAGTTGGTGTACTGTCAGTAGTGGCAGTTGTAGTAGTAGTAGCAGTAGTAGTTGGTGTACTATCACTACTGGTAGTTGTAGTAGTAGTTGGTGTACTGTCAGTAGTTGTGTCAGTCTTTCCATCTGATGAGGCAGAGGGTCCATCAGATGCTGTTGAGCTAGAGTCACCATCCGCTGTCAGAGAAGAAGAGTCATCACTCAGTACTAGAAACACAACCTCTTCAGGCTTCTTGTCTACAGCTACTCCAACTCTACTTCCTAACATCAGAACCAACCTTGGCAGAAAAGATTAATGCAACAGTGGCCAAATCCGGACATGCATTATGTTGATGTGATTTCAAGCCTGTTAGTGCATTGTTTTTGCAGAAAGGCAAGTGACATGAAATGATACATATTTGAGAAGTTAAATATCAAATTTCATATCAAAGTGTGTGTCCAGATTTGGTTGAGGGAGTCTGGAGTTTGTCACTGTTACATTAATTCTTTATAAGAATGAATCAGTCGTCAGCTGTTTACAGACTGTCTGTCATCCTTTGTATTATTTTCATTATTTCATCTTCTGGAATGTCAGTATAGATTCCTCTGTTGGATGACTATTGTCCCCGACAAGCTTTATGTTGGGATTTGTATTGAAGACATTTTTCATGTTCCAGCTGACTGGCAGTTTATAATCCAGTGATTTACAGCATGTGACAGCTAAACATGTATTGGACATGAGTTTGAAATGTTTGACGTAGTTTGAGGCTGACTAACAGTTTTATTATGTTAGTAATGTTTGTCAAGTAAAATTGACAAAGGTTATTTTCCCTCATAGTGAAACTCTGTTGTTAGTAGAGTGGACAGCGGTGTCAATGCCATTAAAAGCTACTGTAGCTGAATCTGACGTAAAGAGGGCTTTCAGGTGATGTAACACATCCTCTGGTGGCCATGTTGGAGCACAGTTCTAGCTTGTTAGTGACAAATAATTGTATATATAACAATAGCCAAACTAGTAACAGTATATATAACAGTAGCCAATTATAACAGTAGTCAAACTAGTAACAGTATCTATAACGGTAGCCAAACTAGTAAAACTATATATAACAGTAGCCAAACTAGTAAAATTATATATAACAGTAGCCAAACTAGTAACTGTATATATAACAGTAGCCAATTATAACAGTAGTCAAACTAGTAACAGTATCTATAACAGTAGCCAAACTAGTAAAACTGTATAACGGTAGCCAAACTAGTAAAACTATATATAACGGTAGCCAAACTAGTAAAACTATATATAACAGTAGCCAAACTAGTAAAACTATATATAACGGTAGCCAAACTAGTAAAACTATATAACGGTAGCCAAACTAGTAAAACTATATATAACGGTAACCAAACTAGTAAAACTATATATAACGGTAGCCAAACCTATATATACCAGTAGCCATACTAGCAGTGTTGGGCAAGCTGCTTGGAAAATGTAGTCAGCTAAGCTACCAGTCACTCTACATTAAATGAGGCTCCACTACATTTCAGCTATCTCCCAGAGAAATGTAGCTATTGAGCAAAAGTAGTTTGCTACATCAAAGCTACTTTTTATTTTATTTTATTTTTTACAATGAACCAACTACATGCCAAATCAATGTTATCTCAGTGGTCAAGAAAAACTGTCAGTCAAACAAATAGGCAGCAAAAAAATGTTCAGTTCAATTGTTTATTATAAAACAAGCTGTGCCTTTCCAAATAACTGCTCTTATAACAATATATATTTCAGAGTAATATACACCTTTCCTCTGTCCCCTTATTTTTCCCCATCTCTTCCCTCCTATATGTATTTGTTTATTTATATATTTTAGTTTGCCTTTTGCCTAAACTTATGTAGGCTATTTGTCAAAGTAGCCATGGCAACTCCTTCGGTATCAATTCCTCTCCGTCCTCAATGTTACATGCTCCCTCTGCCATCTTCAAGTCAAGCCCCTGTGTTAACTGTATTCCCTGCACCAGAGACTTCGTAGGCATCAGCCCAAGGATTGGTCTGTGATGTCACCGTCATACGGAAATGCTTCTGCCGGCTACACAGACACAATTCCTCCGCCGGGCGCTGGCATCACGCACCGATCCTGAGCTGTTATTCCAGACCGCAGCAGAAAGCTCCGCATATATGACAACAGTAGCCATACTAGTAAAACTATATGTAACGGTACCTAAACTAGTAAAACTATATATAACAGTGGCCAGACTAGTAAAACTATATATAACGGTACCTAAACTAGTAAAACTATATATAACAGTGGCCAAACTAGATACAGTTGCTATGATAAAGGTAAAAATCAAGTCAGCACTTGATTAGAGCATCATTAGAGTCCAGATCATGTCTATATGCTGACGCTGCTTCATTGTAACAGTCAGCAAACTAAATACAGTCAAATTCATTCAAAACATGTCCAACATATCCAACATGTCCAACATCTCCAACATGTCCGACATGTCATGTCCAACATGTCCAACATCTCCAACATGTCCGACATGTCATGTCCAACATGTCCAACATCTCCAACATGTCCGACATGTCATGTCCAACATGTCCAACATATCCAACATGTCCAACATCTCCAACATGTCCGACATGTCATGTCCAACATGTCCAACATCTCCAACATGTCCGACATGTCATGTCCAACATGTCCAACATGTCCAACATGTCCGACATGTCATGTCCAACATGTCCAACATATCCAACATGTCCGACATGTCGTGTCCAACATATCCAACATGTCCAACATGTCATGTCCAACATGTCCAACATCTCCAACATGTCCGACATGTCATGTCCAACATGTCCAACATGTCCGACATATCCAACATGTCCAACATATCCAACATGTCCGACATGTCGTGTCCAACATATCCAACATGTCCAACATGTCCGACATGCCATGTCCAACATGTCCAACATGTCCGAGATGTCATGTCCAACATGTCCAACATCTCCAACATGTCCGACATGTCATGTCCAACATGTCCAACATGTCCAACATGTCCGACATGTCATGTCCAACATGTCCAACATATCCAACATGTCCGACATGTCATGTCCAACATGTCCAACATATCCAACATGTCCAACATGTCCAACATGTCCGACATGTCATGTCCAACATGTCCAACATATCCAACATGTCCAACATGTCCGACATGCCATGTCCAACATGTCCAACATATCCAACATGTCCGAAATGTCATGTCCAACATGTCCAACATGTCCAACATATCCAACATGTCCGACATGTCATGTCCAACATGTCCAACATGTCCGACATGTCATGTCCAACATGTCCAACATATCCAACATGTCCAACATGTCCGACATGTCATGTCCAACATGTCCAACATATCCAACATGTCCAACATGTCCAACATATCATGTCCAACATGTCCAACATATCCAACATGTCTGACATGTCATGTCCAACATATCCAACATGTCCGACATGTCATGTCCAACATGTCCAACATGTCCAACATGTCCAACATATCCAACATGTCCGACATGTCATGTCCAACATATCCAACATGTCCAACATATCCAACATGTCCGACATGTCATGTCCAACATATCCAACATGTCCAACATATCCAACATGTCCGACATGTCATGTCCAACATGTCCAACATATCCAACATGTCCAACATGTCCGACATGTCATGTCCAACATGTCCAACATATCCAACATGTCCAACATGTCCAACATGTCCGACATGTCATGTCCAACATGTCCAACATATCCAACATGTCCAACATGTCCGACATGTCATGTCCAACATGTCCAACATATCCAACATGTCCAACATGTCCAACATGTCCGACATGTCATGTCCAACATATCCAACATATCCAACATGTCCAACATGTCCGACATGTCATGTCCAACATGTCCAACATATCCAACATGTCCAACATGTCCAACATGTCATATCCAACATGTCCAACATATCCAACATGTCCAACATGTCCAACATGTCCGACATGTCATGTCCAACATATCCAACATGTCCAACATGTCCAACATGTCATATCCAACATGTCCAACATATCCAACATGTCCAACATGTCATATCCAACATGTCCAACATATCCAACATGTCCAACATGTCATGTCCAACATGTCCAACATATCCAACATGTCCAACATGTCATGTCCAACATATCCAACATATCCAACATGTCCAACATGTCCGACATGTCATGTCCAACATATCCAACATGTCCAACATGTCCAACATGTCCGACATGTCATGTCCAACATATCCAACATGTCCAACATGTCCATTTGATATTTTTTAATCTTGAAAAGCTTCATCCTTTCTGTTGCATTTTCTGTCATATTTACTTCCAAACCCCAGTCTAGTGTGTGCGTGTGTGTGTGTGTGTGTGTGTGTGAAGGTGGTCTCTGAGGTTAAGTCCTGATTGTCATGTTGAGGTGGGCTAACAAGGGTTTAACACTGATCCACACACACACACACACACACACACACACACACACACACACACACACACACCATCTGTCAGACAGTGTGTGTTAACTCCTTCTAAATAACAGATTAAGGTTCAGACTTTTCTCCCAGAATGCACCCTGTTTAACTTATGTAATCATGTGACCAGGTTCAGGGACTGAAAAATGACTGGAAGCAATGAAACATGATGACAGACAGACAGACAGACAGACAGGCAGACAGAGACACAGACAGACAGACAGACAGACAGGCAGACAGACAGGCAGAGAGACAGAGAGACAGGCAGACAGACAGACAGAGAGACAGGCAGACAGAGAGACAGACAGACAGACAGACAGACAGACAGGCAGACAGACAGGCAGACAGACAGACAGACAGACAGACAGACAGGCAGAGAGACAGAGAGACAGGCAGACAGACAGACAGAGAGACAGACAGACAGAGAGACAGAACTTACTGGCTACTGTTTCTGCTGCTTCACCTGAGAGAGAGAGACCATACGTTAGTGAGTATGTTTGTGAGTGTGTGTGTGTGTGTGTGTGTGTTTTTTTCAGCAGTGTGTGTGTGTGTGTGCGTACACGTGTTGGCAGTGCCCGTGGGCAGCGGCAGGAAGGATCCTGGCTTCCAGCTGCGGGATTTGAACCCGCGGCCGCAGCGCTCACAGTCCTGACCGGCGGTGTTGTGGTCGCACTCACACTGCAGGGAGGCGTCACGCAACACACACTGAGCTGCATGCAGGTGACACTTACACCTGGGGAACACACACACACACACACACACACACACACACACACACACACACACACACACACACACACAATAAATGCTCCTAACCTAGTATAGCATAGTATATTATAGTCTAGTATAGTATAGTGTAGAGTAGTAGTAGGAGTGGTTAGGTGTTGGTAGATGGCTAGTTGTTGGTTGTTGTGGCTAGTTGCTGGTAGATGTGGCTAGTTGCTGGTAGATGTTGGTAGGTGTTGGATGGTATGGGTAGTTTGGGCTAGTTGTTGGTTGTCATGGCTAGTTGTTGGTAGATGGTTAGTTGCTGGCAGATGTGGCTAGTTGTTTGCAGTTATGGCCAGTTGTTGATAGATGTGTCTAGTTGCTGGTAGATGTGGCTAATTGTTGGTAGATTTGGCTAGTTGTTGGTAGATGTAGCTAGTTGCTGATAGATGTGGCTAGTTGTTGGTAGATGTGGCTAGTTGCTGATAGATGTGGCTAGTTGTTGATAGATGTGGCTAGTTGTTGGTTGATGTGGCTAGTTGTTGGTAGATGTGGCTAGTTGCTGATAGATGTGGCTAGTTGTTGATAGATGTGGCTAGTTGCTGATAGATATGGCTAGTTGTTGGTTGATGTGGCTAGTTGTTGGTAGATGTGGCTAGTTGTTGGTAGATGTGGCTAGTTGTTGATAGATGTGGCTAGTTGTTGGTAGATATGGCTAGTTGTTGATAGATGTGGCTAGTTGCTGGTAGATGTAGCTACTTGTTGGTAGATGTGGCTAGTTGTTGGTTGATGTGGCTAGTTGTTGATAGATGTGGCTAGTTGCTGGTAGATGTGGCTACTTGTTGGTTGATGTGGCTAGTTGTTGGTAGATGTGGCTAGTTGCTGGTAGATGTGGCTACTTGTTGGTAGATGTGGCTAGTTGTTGGTAGATGTGGCTAGTTGTTGATAGATGTGGCTAGTTGCTGGTAGATGTGGCTACTTGTTGGTAGATGTGGCTAGTTGTTGGTTGATGTGGCTAGTTGTTGGTAGATGTGGCTAGTTGCTGGTAGATGTGGCTACTTGTTGGTAGATGTGGCTAGTTGTTGGTTGATGTGGCTAGTTGTTGGTAGATGTGGCTAGTTGCTGGTAGATGTGGCTACTTGTTGGTAGATGTGGCTAGTTGTTGGTTGATGTGGCTAGTTGTTGGTAGATGTGGCTATTGTTGGTAGATAATGTTGGCTAGTTGGTCACCTGGCAGGGATGTCGATGTTGGAGATGGCGTAGAAGTATTTGAGCAGGTTGTCTCTCTGGACATAAGTCCCGCCCAGCGCCGGCCGGAGGAGACGAAGACGGAGGTTGGTGAAAGAAAAGAATTCTCTCAGTCCCTTCATGCTCTCCATCCTGGTGTACAGAGCGTCCATGTTGATCAGCTTCGGACCTGCAAACACCCTGAACCGAGCGCGCACCTCGAACACCACGCTCCTCTCCTCCTATTGGTCAAACACTCTGTCACTCACCATGCCAGTCTCCTATTGGTCAATTAATCAGTCAGCAAACCAGTGGGTGAATGTGGATAATTGTATATTTAGTTGGAGAGTAAACCCAGATATGGACGGATGTTTTCATAGCTGTGTTTACATCTACCTAGATACAATCTATATGTTCTGTTTCTATATCCTGGTTCCTACTCTGTGCTCCCCATCTAACCAGCAGAAGCAGAAGCAGAAGCAGAAGCAGAAGCAGAACCAGAAGCAGAACCAGAAGCAGAACCAGAAGCAGAACCCACCTTTGCTCCGACCCAGCGGGAGTAGCGCTCGGTGCAGATGACCCGGGTCAGATTGCTGGGTGCCAGGTCCCGCACCTGTTTGGCTGGCATGCCGAAGGCCTCCATGCAGTCATCAGCATAGAACTGGTAGGGCTGCCATGTTACACCTGGAATATTACCATAATAATACCAGTTATTACCAACCATGACCAACCACGGTGGAAATGTCCACAATCCGCCGCGCAGCCGGCGGTGAGCACGGAATTTGCGCCCTTCCATAGGAAATAGTAGAATAGTAATAGTAAACTTTTAGTAGATCTAAACCTTTAGCGGGTCCAGACCTTTAATAGATCCAGACCTTAGACATTGTTAGAGCAGACCAAAAACAGCCAATAAGGCGTTGTGATAAGTTAAAACGGACCAATCACCTTTGTCCAGGGATTTCTCCAGAACCATGATGGTTGGCCGGCCGTACTCGAAGGTCACGATGATGTCATCAACCAGCTCCAGACTCTTGTTCCACGACAGGGTGATGTTAGCCAATAGCGGCTCAGGATACCGAGACCATGTGACTGTCTGCCAATAGGTGATGAGCCCGCCCCTCTCCCTGTCTCCCATCAGCTGGGGGGGGTGAGACAGGTCCGGGCTGGACGCATCACACTCATCACTGCAGAGATACGGGTTCTCCTGTAGAGAAACAGACAGGCAGACAGACAGATCAGAGAGAGAGAGACAGTGAGAGTGTGAATGAGTGTGAATGAGTGTGTGTGTGTGTGTGTGTGTGTCCTACTGACATACATGTTAGGTGTGTCAGGGATTAACACTGGTCAGACCGCTAATCTGCTGTCTGCTCACACCTCACCTCACTGTGTGTGTGTGTGTGTGTGTGTGTGACAGATGGCAGTTGCAGCTAAAGTCAGGACAGGATAAGGCTCTGATCACCACACACACACACACACACACACACACACACACACACACACACACACACACACTGTTTACCAGCTGGTTAGTCAGTAAGCTCCAGTAAGACATTTTACTTGAGTAAAAGTATCAACACCATAATGGAAAAATACTTCATTACAAGTTCTACATTCAAAAGTTTACTTCAGTAAAAGTATAGAATATTAGCAGTAAAATGTATTGAAGTATAAAAGTAAAGTCGTCATTCTGAGTTAAATTACTGAAGCATGGGGGACTTGGGGGCACTAAGATGGCAGCATAGTGAAAGCTCTCCCGACCGTTCCCGACTAGATCATTTTGAACCCCCCAAAAAGTGCAAACTTTCTATCAAACTAAACTCGAATTGAAAGGGGGAGCAATGGATACCAGAAAGAAAAACACACAGCAACCAGAAATACACGATAGAGAAACCGAGCAACTTCGAAGCCACTCACCAGCTAACGCTAATGTTAGCAAACAAGCAGGCGAAGTGATGCAAATGCCTTGGGAAGAGACTGCTGATTTGGAGCTGATTCTTCGGGAGCTGAGGGGCTTTCGCCAAGATAATAAAGAGCAGCTTGAGGACATTAAGGGATAAATCGTGAAAACGAACACCAGACTGGACGACGCTGAAGAGTGAATAGTGAAAGCTGAAGAGAGAATCCAAAACACAGAAGATATCCTAACAGAAATGCTGAAGCTACAAGTCAAACTAGATGCCAAAATAACTGACCAGGAGAGCCGCTCCAGGCGAGAAAACATTAGATATATGGAGTTCCTGAGGGAGCAGAAAAAGATTCGCCATCCTTGATCTCCTTTGTGGAAATGTTACTCAGAGAAAATCTCGACATACCCGACGAAACAACTCTTCAAATCGAAAGAGCCCGCGCACTCGGACCCCAACCACCGGAGGATGCTCAACCAAAATCCATCTTGGCAAAATTCCTCAGCTTCAGAACAAAGGAAACAATAATCCGTTTGGCGTGGCAAAAGAAAGGTTTTACCTGGCAGGGGAAGCGAATAAACCTGGACAACGACTATGCACCACGCATTCTCCAAAAGTGAAGGGAATACGCAGAGGTACGGAAGGCTCTGAAAGATCAACAAATCCAGTTCCAAACCCTATACCCGGCATGACTAAGGCTGGGGATACACTAGACAACTATCGCCCCGATTTTAGCCAGGATTCACAATCGGGCCGAGTCTGTCCTGGTCTGCACTAGTCTGAAGATTTTGGGGCAGTTGGCGTGGCCAGTTGGCAGAGAAAATCTTTAAGTGTGTGAGGGGAACAGACCAGAATCTGGAGGCAGTCGGGTTGTGTGACTCGTCAACAACTCAAATGTGAATAGCCAATGAAAAACTATGAAGCTATGCCATAACAATCCAATACGGTGTTTAGCCCACACCAAGGAGCAATCAACTAGTTAATTCTTCATACAACAAATTTATAGATAGGCCTACCGATCTTTCTGGTACCAAGGCACACAGGAAAAAAATACAGGGAAGAATCAATTATTGATTCCACAAAACCTTGGCTGTCAGATGCCCATTTTAGACCGGAAAGTCAGGTTTAATTATTATTATTTATTAGCCTACATGTCCAGTTGGTAGTCCTGACCGGACAATGTAAATGCGCAGTCCGGTTTTGCAACATAATCATCTGTCACCATAGCAACATGGCCTACAAACACTCTCAGCTCCCACTTCATAGCTTTGGCTCCATTATGTAGCAACAGGTATCTGATTCACACTGCTGCTCACCTGCAGCTCCTCTGAGGTCCAGACTGACTTCACTCCTTTATGGAAATGAGTTTTGGGTCTGTGTATTTTTTGGTCATTCTATTTTCCTCCTCTCTGCTTCTCTCTCTCCTCTTTCTGCTCTCCAGGCCTTGATGGAGCTGAAAGACGCTCAGCTCTGTATTCAGGTTGCAATCCCAAAATGGGCTTTTTTAATTTTTGTTATTTTATTTTCTGTTTTACAAAGGAGAAAAAGAAAATCAAGTCCTTTGTAAATGTTGTATCTGCTGTTTCTCACCAGGAAAACGGACAATGCCTTGCATATTTCGGTTTTCCATTTTGAAATGAAAATTAAATCATCATTCGTTTTCCAGGTTAGGTTAGGTTGCTTTGGAAACTGAATTCAAATATTTTAAATAATCCACTGACCAAAGAAAAATTAAAGAACGAAATTGAAACATACTTAGATCTGAATGACAATGGCGAGGTGACTCCATCTGTGCTATGGGATGCGCTTAAAGTGGTAATTAGGGAAAAATAATATCTATCACTTCTCATGATAAGAAACTTAGAAAGCAAAAACTTTAAAATCTGGAGAGTAAATTAAAGCAGTTACAGAGAGACCATGTAGACACTTTGAATGAAGAGGCTAAATCAGATATTACGAAAATAAGGACCAAAATAGATGAAATAAATACACAAGAAATACAATACAGCGTTATTATGAAGTTGGTGGGAAATCTTTGAAACTTCTATCTTACAGACTACGAAAACAACAAGCAGACAATACTATATACAAGATAAGAAATCCTGACTCAGGAGAGATTGAGACAAGTCTCGAAAGAATCCAACAGAGTTTCGAAAAGTATTATAAATCACTGTACTCCCAACCACCAATTAATGACGACCTTCAGATTGAGTCATTTTTAGCTTCATTGAATCTACCTTCTATTACTAATGAACAAAATTAAAAATTAATAGCTGAAATAACAAAAGAGGAATTATACTCAGCAACTGGGAGATTAAAAGCAAATAAATCCCCGGGCACAGATGGTTTCACTTCCAAGTGGTATAAATCAATGCAGTAACAGTTGGGTCCAACATTACTGAAAGCCCTCAATTGGGTTCTACAGAAAAGGGAAATTCCATCCTCATGGAGGGATGCAAGCATCTCTGTCATACCAAAGGACGGGAAAGACAAACTAGATTGCGGTAGTTATCGTCCCATTAATGTATTAAATGTGGACTATAAATTGTTCACATCCATACTGTCCAGGAGAATAGAAAATATTCTACCAGAACTCATCCATTTAGACCAGACAGGTTTCATCTGACAAAGACAAACACAAGATAATATCAGGAGAACACTGCACATTATTAGACACACCACACAACAGGAAATAGAGACAGCCATTATAAGTTTAGATGCTGAGAAGGCGTTTGACTCAGTCAGATGGTCTTTCTTATACAAAGTGTTATCAAAATTCGGCTTTCACAAGTCTATCATTAAAACATTTAAAGCGCTATATGACAAACCATCCGCAAGAATAAAAATGTATGGTGATTTATCAAATTCATTCATCCTGGAACGAGGAACAAGACAAGGCTGCTGTGCCTCACCACTCCTCTTTGCCTTGATATTGGAACCCTTGAGCCAACGGATTAGACAAAATGCAGATATTAAGGGGATACATATGTTATCGGGGGAACAAAAAAATTGGCTCTATTTGCTGATGACGTATTGATATACCTAACACAGCCTACACAGTCACTCCCAAAACTGATAAGTCTACTAGAAAAATATGGGGCACTCTCAGGTTATAAGCTTAATGTACAGAAAACTCATGTAATCACATTTAATTACGACCCACCCAACCATATTAGAGGAAAATATTAATTGAAATGGGATGCAATCAAGTACCTGGGTATCGGCTTGTCTAAAGATATCTCAAAATTATTCGACCTTAATTATGGCCCATTAAATGCAAAGATAAAGTCAGACATACTAAGATGGAATGTTATTCTGCTTTTGAGTTCCAGAGTAGAGTCGATTAAAATTCTACCACAAATGCTTTATCTTTTTCAGACTCTTCCAGTGAAGATACCGACCAAGCAGTTTATGGAACGGAACAGGTTGATATCCAGATACTTCTGGCAAGGGAAAAAACCCAGGATCAGGTATAAAACTTTACAACTAATAAAGGAACTTGGTGGCATGGGTCTCCCCTGCTTACAAGAATACTACTATGCAGCACAGCTAAGGCCATTAATTTGCTTGTGTACACCAGCATACTCTGCAAGATGGAAAGAAATTGAAAGTGCAATGATAGAAGGGATACCTATAGCAGATACTGAATTACAAAATAAGATGGTAAACAAAGATGACCCTTGGATTAATATATTATTGAAAACCTGGCAGGAGACAGTCAAATTAGGTGATTCATTTAAACTGTTATGGTGGTGTGCCTACGATACAGAATTTGTTCCAAATAGATCTGATGATAGATTTCAAAAATGGATCACAATAGGCCTTACTAATTAAAAATACATTTGTTCACAAGGGTGCATTCCAGAGCTTTGAATCCTTACAGAAAAAACATGGTCTGGAACGAAATGATTTCTATAGATACCTCCAAGTTCGGCATTATTTCAACCAGAACCTGGGTGTAGCTTTAGCAACTGGAGAGACAGGAATCATGAAAATATTCTTGTCAATATCCAAGTCCACTACATGTAATAAGATTATCTCCAGAATGTATAATGGCATTCTCCAGTCCAAGTCTGAGAATACACTGTATATAAAAGAGAAATGGTAGAAGGAGGGAAATTTTTATATTTCAGAGGAGGGCTGGAGAAGAATATGTCAAGCACAATGAAATTCAACTAGTTCAACTACATGGCGAGAATTCTGTTGGAAAAATGTTGTAAGGTTTTTTATTACGCCCTTGCAAAAACAACATCAGTGGTAGTTGTTGGAGACTATGTGGGATAAATGACGCAAATCACTTCCATATTTTCTGGAACTGCCAGGTTATTGTGCCTTATTGGCAGGAAATTCATAAACATATTAATAATGTCTTTGGAGTCAACATTCCTTTTAGATGTGATACTGTGTACATGGGTGACATCTCATTTGAAGGGTGGGATATCAATGATAAAAAACTGGTACAAATACTTCTGACAGCAAGTAAAAAGGCTCTTACGAGGAAGTGGCTAAAATCAGAACCACCCACCACTGATGAGTGGATAGAAAGAATATATGAAATATATATTATGGAAAGGTTGTCATTTTCCCTCAAAATCCAAAAAGGAAATTTTTTTCCAGATTTGGACCAAGTGGACTGAGTACATTAAACCTATAAGGTCAGACTTTAGCTGACTTGATAGAATAAATGAGTGAGAATATAATGTGATTTATATTATTTTATTACATCTAACAGGTCGGTCTTTATTCATTTTCTCTTTTTTTCCCCTTCAACCCTTCATAGTATCTAAGGTGAAAGCATCCCATGTTCAACTGTAAATAATCAAAGCTAATGTTATAAAAGAAAACCTCTGGAAGAACTAGGCTGTAAAATGGTTATCAAACATACTGCAACATTTTTTGTTTTAAAATTTGCATAATTTTATGTGAATCTACTTGCAGTAATACTGATACTCTGTACAAAGATGAATGTGAAATGAATGCTTTTCCAAAATAAAAATAAAAAATGTCAAAAAAGGAAAAATACTTCATTACAAGTTCTACATTCAAAAGTTTACTTCAGTAAAAGTATAGAAGTATTAGCAGTAAAATGTATTGAAGTATAAAGTAAAGTCGTCATTCGGTCATGTCGCTCTGCTCTAATATTGTAATAAACCCTTTGAAAAGCGGGAGATAAATAGAAAACGTAATTTACTCGATCATAACGGCGTAACCAATGCCTGGACGCAGGAAAACGACTAAAAATGATACTGAAACTTCAACTGAAGGAGAATCGCCACCTTCCTCACAACAACTAACTTTCGCCATGGAGGAAGAGGAGAGAGACGACCCGTCGCCGGATGAATCCTCAGGTGAAATTCTGAGTGCAATTCACAATTTAAAGAAAGATCAGAAGGAAGAAAAAATTTGATACAGTGATACAGTCAATACAATCTATCCAAGGTGAACTACAACAATACTCTGGCCGGTTAACGGAGGCCGAGGAACGTCTCGGAGCGGTGGAAGACGATGCCTCAGCGCTGAATAAAACAACCAAACAGCTGAGACAACAGGTTGAGAGTTTGACGGCAAAAATGGAGGACCTAGAAAACCGCAGCTGCAGATCTAATGTATGCCTGGTAGGCCTACCTGAAAACGCTGAAGGGAGAGACGCATGTGCCTTTCTGGACAAATGGATCCTCGAAGTACCGGGAGCACAGAGTTCCAACTGGCCTTAGATCGAACCCCAACGCACCGCCCAGAACACTTCTGATGAAGTTCTTAAACTACAAGGACAAAACCAAAGTGATGTCGGCTGCATATGGCAAAGGGGAAATCCATTTTGACAAGTATGATATCATGTTTTTCCACGACGTTGCCAAGGAGACGGATAAGAAGCGCAGAGCATGGGACTGCGTTATGGAATAAAACATCCATCATCTTTCCGGGTGACACAGGAAGGTTAACTCTCGCCTCTTCTCTTCTACGGATGTACACGCATTCCTGAACAAGATCCAGGAGAAGGTCAGAGATGGAACGGATCTGTGAAAACGTATGGTGAGATTACCATGGAGATTTGACTAACATAATGGATATGCTTCAGTATCTATAGCCTACTATAGGCTACAAAGTATCTTTACAGTAAAAAATGCCCAAATCTGCTTTTTGTACACTGTCAAAGTAAAATTTTGTCTTTGCACTGTTAAAAAAACCCCAATTTATCTAGGATATGTGTATGGTTAAAGTTAGTTGTTTTCTTTGTGTTACACTGTTAGAAATATATTTTTTTGTTACTCTGTTAAGGGTAAGCTTTGTCTACATACTGTTAAATCTTAGTTATGTCTTTACACTCCCAATATCAAATTTTTTACTTTATAAAACAAATTTTAAATAATCCTCATTTAAAGACGGTTTTAAACCAGGCAGCTAAACCTTCTGTTGATAGCCAGTGACCTTTGATTGTATTTAATTTAAAGAGCCGTTAATAGGCTGCCTTGACAGGTGAATGAAAGGCATCAACACTCTAATGGGGAAATACTTTACTAGTAGTTTTCTTTTTTTTCTTTTTTCTTTTGGTTTAATTTTTCTATAAAATGTATCAAACATTAGGGCGGAGCGACACATGATCCAGACTTGTTTTGTAGACACCTAATCTGTTCTTCTTGTGGACCGGGAGCTCTATGACTAGAGAGGGAATGGGAAGGGGTGAGGTTCGTTCGGGGAACTCCACATGGGATGTTTTGTTCATCCTTTTTTATGTTATGGTACTGTTTGTTATGATTGAAAAACCCCAATAAAAATATTGTTAAGAGAGTTAAATTATTGAAGCATGAACCTGTCAGAAGTATTTTAATGTTGTCGTCTAACTGCTCCAGATACTGTTGGGGAGTTTAAACTCTTCGTCTCTTTCATCTCTTTGTCTCTTTGTCTCTCTCGTCTCTGTTCGCTGTGAACTGTCTGTCTAATGAAGCAGAAATGGCATCAGAATAATCTTTAAAGGGCATTTAGCAGGAAAAGTTGAGGGTCTGGGGCACGAGGCTCGCTGGAGGAAATGTCTGGAAATCTGCTTTTAAAAACTCATTTCTGGGTTTGTGGCACGTTCAACCTTTCAAGGGAGAAAATGCAATACTCTTCTCAATATAACCTCTCAAACATGAATATGCAATCCAAGTTAATAATCACAGGTATGAAATGAAATGCAATATAAAATTGGAATATCAAACAGGTGGCAGGACGGTTTCATCAGTTTCTACGTTCTGTCTCAGTTTAGACAGAAGATCTGTTGGCCAGTCTCATATTTCCACTTTGCTGATCAATAAGATTAACGTAAAAACCAGAGTAAGCACAGCTGACAGTGAAACAGATGCAGTGGCTTAAAACTGTTTCCAGATCAGTTGATCAATAAAGTTTTTATCTGAAGGAGCTGCAGACATTTTATCTGCTCAGACTGAAGAAGAGAAGAAGAGTCTTCTGGTTTTATTGAGAAGAAGGAAACACTGAACTCTCCTCTTCTCTCCTCTCCTCTTCTCCTCTCCTCCTCTCCTCTCCTTCTCTCCTCTCCTCTCTTCTCCTCTCCTCTCCTCTCCTCTCCTTCTCTCCTCTCCTCTCCTCTCCTTCTCTCCTCTCCTCTCCATCCTCTCCTCTCCTCTCCTCTCCTACTCTCCTCTCCTCTCCTCTCCTCCTCCTCTCCTCTCCTCCTCCTCTCCTCTCCTTCTCTCCTCTCCTCCTCCTCTCCTGTCCTCTCCTCCTCCTCTCCTTTCATCTCCTCTCCTCCTTCTCTCCTCTCCTCCTCCTCTCCTCTCCTCTCCTCCTCCTCTCCTCTCCTTCTCTCCTCTCCTGTCCTCCTCCTCTCCTGTCCTCTCCTCCTCCTCTCCTTTCATCTCCTCTCCTCCTTCTCTCCTCTCCTCTCCTGTTCTCCTCTTCTCTCCTCCTCTCCTCTCCTCATCCTCTCCTCCTCTCATCTCCTCTCCTCTCCTCCTCCTCTCCTCTCCTCTTCTCTTCTCTCCTCCTCTCCTCCTCCTCTCCTCTCATCTCCTCTCCTCTCCTCTCCGCCTCTTAATGGGTCCACAGAGAAAACGAACAACACTGTCCCAGCATGGAATAGGCCACACACACACACACACACACACACACACACACACACACACACACACACACACACACACACACACACACACTCATGTAAAATTCATCACAGACTGAACTGAAGCTGCTGAGCTGCCCTCATGTTAGGAGGTAGGAGTTAGGAGGTAGGAGGTAGGAGTTAGGAGTTAGGAGTTAGGTGGAAGGAGTTAGGGTTAGTTGTTAGGAGTTAGGAGTTAGTTGTGGTTGCCGTGGTAACGGTTACAGTGAGACCAGACGGACAGTTTGTAAGATAAACAGGAAGTTTGGCTTCATGGTTTTACAACCAAACAACTAACTAACCGTTTAACTGAACTGACCAACTGACCACTAAACCTCTTTCTGAGACTTCAGGCCAGTCTGCCTGCTGCATCTGATCTGAGACTGAACTCCACAAAACACCTGGAATCTGATCTTTTCAAATCAGATTTGAGCCACTTTGGTACGTGCCTGGACCCGATCCGGATCTGATCCGTGGCCGCGCGGTGTGAACCGGCAGATCTGATTTCATGCAGATCGCCACAACACGGAGGACAGGGAGAGCCGAACACGAACAAACAGTCGAGACCGGGGCAGGAGGGGCAGGAGGGGCAGGAGGGGCCATGAAGGCCGTGCCCCCCGTGCCCCCTCAGTTTGGCCTTATGCCCCTCAAAAAGTTATATGCCCTGTGGCCACAGTGGCCTTGATGCCCCGGCTGATTTTGCCGTTTTCTCCTCTGCCTCTTTCCTGTCAAAACGGTTTTTAGACACCAGCGTCTTTTGTTGAGATTCTGAATTCTTATTGGGCAACATCAAGGTAAACTCTGCTCACAGAACCAGTGGTGGGTTCGATTTCGAGCCCGGTCTGAACCGCTGGAAAACCGGGCTGTTTATGACGATAGTTTGACACAAATCTAGCAGCCAACCAGGAGACTTAATCAAACTCATCCTGATGTGCCGATACTGCAAAGCTGTGACTTCAACTTCTGTTGCTGTAACTTCTGAGAAGAGAAGGTCGACTGAGCTGAGGTAAGAAAGTTTGATAAATTAGCAAACGAATAAGACAAGAAACTCAACATATAATGTTACGCATTGCTCGTAAATCACTACAACGTTGACCTGGCTGACCCAGTGGCCTAAGAAGTGTTACGTGCCTAATGAGTATTATAGCCTAATGTTTGTAACATTAAGTTTAACAAACGTAACGTTAGCTAATGCTTGCTAGCTAGCTGTCAAATCAATGTTATGTTTTTATGTTAGGTAGGCTAACACCGGTAGCTGGCTTCGTTACAACATTAAAGTTACTTTCATTCATTTTTTTTTTTTTCCCAGCAACCGTCATGCCAAACAAGCAGCAGAGGGAGAAGATTCTGAAGAAGTGCTTTCAGGATGTAGCTAAAAACTGCAAAACAATGGACGTTGATAGTTATACTATGTACTAAAAATAAAATCATCCTTAACCCTTAAGTTAAATTCATTATTTCTGTGGACTTAAAATCATTGTTTTATTTGATGGCCTTGCTGCCCTGGCATTTGGCCTTTGTGCCCTCAAAAAATTGACAACACCAAAGGCCAAGTGGCCTTGCCCCTAAAATGATGAAATTCCAGGCCTGGTCGAGACCGTCTGAGGATCTGAGTAAAAAACAGAAACTGTGTTACGAGCGTCTGGCAGGCGAGGAGACGACGATCCACCTGAAGCTTTTCTGCTCTTTTCTCTTTCTCACAGAAGAACGTCGCCTGTCATCTGACCGCCGCTCCGGTTCTCCTCGGTAACCTTCTCTGTCTCGCTCTCACATCGCCGACCGGTTCTCAGTGCCGCGTCTTCTGAGGTTTGTGAAACCAGGAAGCACAGAGCTCTGCTCAGAGTTTACACTGTCCATCCTCACGGCAGGTAGAGACAGGTCAGCAGGTAGAGACAGGTAGAGACAGGTCAACAGGTAGAGACAGGTCAGCAGGTAGAGACAGGTCAACAGGTAGAGACAGGTCAGCAGGTAGAGACAGGTCAACAGGTGGAGACAGGTCAGCAGGTAGAGACAGGTCAACAGGTGGAGACAGGTCAACAGGTGGAGACAGGTCAACAGGTGGAGACAGGTCAGCAGGTAGAGACAGGTAGAGACAGGTCAACAGGTAGAGACAGGTCAGCAGGTAGAGACAGGTCAACAGGTGGAGACAGGTCAGCAGGTAGAGACAGGTAGAGACAGGTCAACAGGTAGAGACAGGTAGAGACAGGTCAACAGGTAGAGACAGGTCAGCAGGTAGAGACAGGTCAGCAGGTAGAGACAGGTCAACAGGTAGAGACAGGTCAGCAGGTAGAGACAGGTCAACAGGTGGAGACAGGTCAACAGGTAGAGACAGGTCAGCAGGTAGAGACAGGTCAACAGGTGGAGACAGGTCAGCAGGTAGAGACAGGTCAGCAGGTAGAGACAGGTCAACAGGTGGAGACAGGTCAACAGGTAGAGACAGGTCAGCAGGTAGAGACAGGTCAACAGGTGGAGACAGGTCAGCAGGTAGAGACAGGTAGAGACAGGTCAACAGGTAGAGACAGGTAGAGACAGGTCAACAGGTAGAGACAGGTCAGCAGGTAGAGACAGGTCAGCAGGTAGAGACAGGTCAACAGGTAGAGACAGGTCAGCAGGTAGAGACAGGTCAACAGGTGGAGACAGGTCAACAGGTAGAGACAGGTCAGCAGGTAGAGACAGGTCAACAGGTGGAGACAGGTCAGCAGGTAGAGACAGGTAGAGACAGGTCAACAGGTGGAGACAGGTAGAGACAGGTAGAGACAGGTCAGCAGGTAGAGACAGGTCAGCAGGTAGAGACAGGTCAACAGGTAGAGACAGGTCAGCAGGTAGAGACAGGTCAACAGGTAGAGACAGGTCAGCAGGTAGAGACAGGTCAACAGGTAGAGACAGGTCAACAGGTGGAGACAGGTCAACAGGTAGAGACAGGTCAACAGGTAGAGACAGGTCAGCAGGTAGAGACAGGTCAACAGGTAGAGACAGGTCAGCAGGTAGAGACAGGTAGAGACAGGTCAACAGGTAGAGACAGGTCAGCAGGTAGAGACAGGTCAACAGGTGGAGACAGGTCAGCAGGTAGAGACAGGTAGAGACAGGTCAACAGGTGGAGACAGGTAGAGACAGGTAGAGACAGGTCAGCAGGTAGAGACAGGTCAGCAGGTAGAGACAGGTCAACAGGTAGAGACAGGTCAGCAGGTAGAGACAGGTCAACAGGTAGAGACAGGTCAGCAGGTAGAGACAGGTCAACAGGTAGAGACAGGTCAACAGGTGCAGACAGGTCAACAGGTAGAGACAGGTCAACAGGTAGAGACAGGTCAACAGGTGGAGACAGGTCAGCAGGTAGAGACAGGTAGAGACAGGTCAACAGGTGGAGACAGGTAGAGACAGGTAGAGACAGGTCAGCAGGTAGAGACAGGTCAGCAGGTAGAGACAGGTCAACAGGTAGAGACAGGTCAGCAGGTAGAGACAGGTCAACAGGTAGAGACAGGTCAGCAGGTAGAGACAGGTCAACAGGTAGAGACAGGTCAACAGGTGGAGACAGGTCAACAGGTAGAGACAGGTCAGCAGGTAGAGACAGGTCAACAGGTAGAGACAGGTCAACAGGTGGAGACAGGTAGAGACAGGTAGAGACAGGTCAGCAGGTAGAGACAGGTCAACAGGTAGAGACAGGTCAACAGGTGGAGACAGGTAGAGACAGGTAGAGACAGGTCAGCAGGTAGAGACAGGTCAACAGGTGGAGACAGGTAGAGACAGGTAGAGACAGGTCAGCAGGTAGAGACAGGTCAACAGGTAGAGACAGGTCAGCAGGTAGAGACAGGTCAACAGGTAGAGACAGGTCAACAGATGGAGACAGGTCAACAGGTAGAGACAGGTCAACAGGTGGAGACAGGTCAACAGGTAGAGACAGGTCAACAGGTGGAGACAGGTCAGCAGGTAGAGACAGGTAGAGACAGGTCAACAGGTGGAGACAGGTAGAGACAGGTAGAGACAGGTCAGCAGGTAGAGACAGGTCAACAGGTAGAGACAGGTCAGCAGGTAGAGACAGGTCAACAGGTAGAGACAGGTCAACAGGTGGAGACAGGTCAACAGGTAGAGACAGGTCAACAGGTAGAGACAGGTCAGCAGGTAGAGACAGGTCAACAGGTGGAGACAGGTCAG